>NC_081842.1:27507075-27807075 GCF_963259705.1 Myotis daubentonii | reverse complement strand
CCGGGAGCCGGTCCATCCTTGCTGTTTCAAGGGACCTGGCATATATGGCATATGGTTCTTAATATGTTTGCTCACCTTCTTGGCGCTGTGTTTTAACCAAAGTCACCTCTCCGAGAAAGGTTGAATCCCCAGGTAGGGATTTTCCCCTGAAGTTAGGGAGGGAATAAAACCCCTCAACTAAGTGCCAGGCGGGTAATTAATCCCTTTAACTACGAACAATCATGCTTAAACTACATAATCTTTTCTCCCTGGAATGGAGATAAGAAACGCCCTAACCTTTGTAATAGAGATTGATAGGATTGAATCAACTGGTATAAATACAGTTGTAACAAGACAGAAACACGCAGAACTTAGAACAGAATCAAGAAGACAGAACCTACACGGAGCCTAGAGACAGAGCCTAGCGGGAGAACATGGCAAGGGATCCTGGACTGAACCTGACTACAGAGATTGGCAGGAGAACCTGACTGGAACCTGGACACTGAACCTGACTGGAGAGCCTGGACAGAACCTGGCTGGAGAACCTAGCGAGGGAACATGGCTACAGAACCTCGCTGGAAATCCGAAGCAGACCATCTCTGGAGATCAAGACCAGAACTTGGCTGGAGATCCTGGCTAGGCTGCTGATCAACTGAACGCTGTCTCCGTGTCATTCCTTCTTCGCCGACTCCGTCCACACCTTTGGGGACCCCTGGACCTGCTGGGGCTGGACCCCGGCAGCCCAGGAATTCAAAGTAGGTGCCACATACCCAAAATTCTGGGCACAGTGGCAAGAGGAAGATACCGTCCCCATAGCATTAACCAATATTGGCCTGTGGCTTGAGATTAGTTACTAGGAAGTAAAGGGGAAAGCCCACAAATTTTAAAAATCTGAGTGACAAGAGTCTTTTCACTTCTACCTAGTAACGCCACAGCAAATCCATCTTGAGAGATCATGGGAGGATCTGGAATTGCACTAAGCTATTATGATTCACTTATCTGTGATGAAGAGGTAGGCCTGCCAGTCCACACCTGTATATACTTCCTGGAAATTGTTAAAACAGAGTAATGACTGGTTATATATTAACATATATTAGTGATTGCATATCATTTAAAAATAAAGCAAAAGAGCCATCTTTGACCTCCAGCTTGATTAAAAAAAATGAATTCTTATAAGTGTTATGGGAGCCAGTTGAAAATAAACATCAAATATACTGAATGAGTCTCATTATAATAAACCCATTGATTGGGATATGGTATTAAAAGATTCTATACCCACTTGCCTCCAAGCTGATGAAGTGCTTCCAAATTTACCTTTTATTCCCCCATTTATTTTAACCGTAGTCACACACAGTTCTCCTAAAAGCTTGAATTTGTCTCTTAACTCTCTTCTCTTGCTTTGACTTTATTGAATTTTGTAGCCAGTGTTTATTTTAGTTACCCTTCATATGTATAGTAAATGTCAGCCTTCTACCATGCACTTTCTAATGAGTCATCATCAGTCCTGACTCCTTACCAATTCAAGAGGGGAAGGAGATTAAATATATAAGAATATAGACATGCAACAAAATCCAAGCACAATACAAATACTGGAAATGAAACTAAAGATTAGCAAATAAGGCAATTTCCCCCTTTCAGATAATTGCTAGAGAAGCTGAGAAAGAAATATCAAAAGCACACAAATCAGACTATGCAGTGAAGACAGCCATAGAGAGAATTCATGTGTCTTTTTACTTCAGAATAAGCAATGTGAGTAGAAATTCTAGCTGAGCACCATTCACTTAAATTTAGGGTTTTAAAAGTATTAATAGGAGACCGTCAATGCGCTCTTCCTAGTGGCTAAAATGCTTCCATTGCATCTGAGTTGTGTTCACTCTCAGTTTCTCTTGGAAATTATTGAGGAAAAAATAATACGTCTACAAGCTTTGCATAGAACAGAGTGTATCTGTCAGCTCTACCCATGATTTTAGGCGTTGGTGCCTCTGATCATCCATTTACTTTAGCTTTGCTTTTGACTCACAAGAAATGTTAAGTACTCAGGGGACTAAGTTCTAGTCCCTTGGTGTTCTGTACACAAATAGGCTGATTTGGTCTAGTAATCCAATGAGATTTGTTTTACACGTAGATGCAATAGCAATTACCGAAACTTAACACAAATAGAGGAGAACATTGTCAAGCCAAAAAGAGTGTCAGTGTTTTAAAACAGGGAGATAAAGACTATAATAGGGCATCCACTAATGAATGAGACAAATATCTGTACAATTATAAAAGAAAGTCCTTGGCTAAAATCCTCCTCTTAAATACTAGACGTTTTATGAAGGGCAGTGATAACAACCCTATTTGAATTTCCTTCTTTCCTACTCTCTACAAACAAGCATAGGTATAGCTTCATTTAGCAGTATAGTGTAACTCAGGATGAGATTTTTTTAAAAGAATAGTTTATTGATTTTTAGAGAGAGACAAAGGGAAAGGGAGAGAGAGAAAAACAGTGATGTGAAAAAGTAACATCAATCTGCAGCCTTCTGTACACCCCCTATCAGGTATTGAGCCTGCAACCCGAGCATGTGCCCTGATTGGGTATCAAACCGGTAACCTTTCAATGCATGGGATGAAGCCAAACCAACTGAGCCACATAGGCCAGGTTTAGGATGAGATTTTGAACTTCTAAAAATTAAGAACATGTTTTTTGTTGATTGACCTTGGAGTTTTTTGGAGAAAACAACAACATAGTTGTTTAATTTAATAATAAACATCAACATAAAAATAATGATATCATGAATTTTTTGCCTGTGATGCTATAATAGGAAAGAAAAAGAACACTGCAGAATCCGGTGGAGGTTTTTACCAGTCTGTGGAGCAAAATTGTATGTAAGTAGCAAATTCTGACAACCATGGGATTTTGATAAATTATCTGTGAATGACTTGCTTTTCCTGAATTATATTCTTTAATTTTTATTTTTGTATTAAATATATTCAATAATTAGTGGTTCAATCCAAAGACATAAAATCCTAGAACTAAATGTTTTCCTTTAAAACTTCTGGCCCTGGCCAGGTGGCCTAGTTGGCTGGGACATTTCTCCTACACCAAAAGGTTGCAGGTTCTATTCCTGGTCAGGGCACATACCTAAGTTGTGGTTTAGATCCTGGTCAGGGCACTTATAGGAAAAAAACAAATTGATGTTTCTCTCTCACATTGGTGTTTCTCTCTCTCACTCAATCCCTCCCCCTCCCTCTAAAAATGAATAAAAACATATCCTCAGGCAAGAATTAAAAAATTAATAAATTCTGGATTCAGTCAGTGCAAGGCAATAGGAAATTATTACAAGCAAATCTTCATAGAAGATTGACTCATCCGATCAAAATTAATGGCATTCAAATAGAATACAATATTTTACACCATCAAAAAAGATGATTCCAAATGTCCATATGTATTTGAAAGCAATGTTTTATTATTATTTTCTTATTATTTTTTTAAGATTGGGAATCTCTGAGAGTATGATCTGATCCTCAGTGAGTCCCACAACATAGAAAAATGGGCCCAACGAGCACACAATGCCCCTGGTTCTTAGGATCATCAAATTCCATGCGTGACATGGCCAGTGATAGATGACTCCAAAGAAAATGCAAAAGCTCATAACTCACCTAATTTAATAACACTGAACCACAGGGAAATTCCTTTCAACAAAAATTTATGCAGTAATCTCTGGAAGCACAATTCTTATCTTATCCTAACTGTAGATACAATTTACTTTGTATAAACCTCCTAAAATGTTTTTTTTTTCAAAATAATATTACAGTTTCAATGGCTCAAAGTGCTGCTTTAATCTTTCTAAGAAACATTCTATTCCCAAATGGTGACTTTAACTCAGATATAAAGAAAATTCTATCCCAGCAACAACAAAAAATTATGAACATATAAATGCCAAAATAAATGCCAAAAATGTTTTAAAAAACAAAGAATTATAAACAAAGTAGCAACTGTGAAAAAATGTATTACATTAAATTACATTTTTATTTCTATAACCACTGGATGCACCAATTGCATTTCATGATAGATTATAATATTGTTAACTTCTAGATACACCCTAGTCTTGAAAATATATACAATCGTGATCATTATCATCAAACAAATTGTAAGCATTTTAAGTACTTGACGAGAATATATGAAAATTGATTATTTTTCTTTTGTAACATTGTTATTTTTAATCTTAATATATCTTCTAAACATTAATTGAGTTGCATTAACTAATTCACATTAACAAAATGTATATACCCTTTGCCTTGCATGCTTATGCTAAAATATTTACACTGGTAAATTATTGTTTTAAATTTATACCCTTAAGCATAAACTTTCTGGTCACTAGACACAAAGTACAATTGAGTTAAAATGCTTATGATAAAACATCTATTACGAATAAATCCTCAATTGAATAGATCTACTCTATCTAATATGAATTTAAGTCAACATGTGACAAATTCATAAAGCTAACATATTTCAGAATAAAAGATTATACAATTAAAAAAATATCTGTATGATTACCACTATAGACTAAACTTTTTAAAATATAAAAATTGTATTAGATGTTTATGAGTTGCCCCTTTAAGAGTTGCTAAAAATTAGTTAATCTCAAAATTATGTCAGTCCTCCCACCACCCTACCACCCCCTATTGCCCAATCTTTATTGGCATGACCCTAGACATGGAAGTTTCTTGAAATAGGTGATATGATGCTATTTCTGTGCTTACAAGTAGTATCACTTAGTCTATATTAATCATATGAATAGAGGTTCCCCGTTCTATTAATTCAGACTTTCAGTTCAGTTCCAAATGTCTGTTTTTCCCTCAGCTATAAAAGCAGTCTTCATACTTTCAAACATAAACTTTTAAATGCACAAACACAAATTTCCCACAAAGACTTTTAGTCTTATATTAAACCATATATTGAAACAACAAATGTCAAAATTATTTCTCCTCTGCTGAATGAGCCCAGAAATAAAATTGCATTTTGGAGACAGAAAATTAAAATGATTTTTTCTCTTCATACATTTGAAGTAACTGAAAGATATGGTGAAAATATATAGTACACTCAATATGTTTTATAAAATCTAATTCACCCTTCAAATCTTCCCAAGCATAATGAACTGACAAGTCACATAATTTTCACTTTTATAATTTAATGCTCTTGGAAAATACACATATCAATACTTTCAGAAAATGAACTTTTCAAACAGTAATCTTGGCAAAGGGTAATCAAACTGTTTAGTTTCCTATATAAACAATGAAGTTTATATGGATATTTGAAGTTCAATTGAAATGCCTTAGCTATTCTTACTGGAAATAAACAACTGAAGTTACTCTAGACCCCTTGGAAATATCTCTTTATGAATCAGAATTGTATATTATAATTAGAACCCATATATAGAAAAACTACATTATGCAAGATACACTTTCTTCTTAGGTTGTATTAAAGTATAAGGCTATAGCTAATCTGGTAATTGTTTGTTGTTTCTTCAAATTGATGTTTCATTCCTAGTCTTGGTGTCCCTCTATCACACTTATAGCTAAGTAGGTGGCTTGGGAAAGAGAATCTGAAAGGTATTTTTAAAATGCCTCAGTATCTAAAAATTGGTGGAAACAAGACAAAATTTAGAAGTAAATAAAATTAAAAGGTTTTCTTAGCAGTTTCTATGCTATGATCCTCTCTGAATTCTGGGGTTTTAATTTTCCTTCCTTATTCTGGTTGATTACAAATCTCCCATTAAATACCCTACACAAATCCACCCTACTGAAGATATTCCCCATTTTATATGTTAACTATAGTTGTGTAGTAGATGTCCCCAAGCTTAATTGTTTAAAATAAAACACTGATTATCTTACAGTTCTGTATACTGCTTATATCGGTGGTTCCATGGCTGCAGTCACCTCAAAGCTTGATGGGGGAAAGATCCCTTCTAAACTCACTCATGCAGCTGTTGGCAGGTTTTAGGAACTTGGTGGCACTTGACTGAAAACATCATTTCTTTGCCATATGGGCTTCTCATCACATGGCAGCTAGATCCCCTCAGAGCAAGTGAGTAAGAATGTAGGAGAGGGCACCCAAAGCAGAAATGATGATCCATCATATGCATTATCCTATTCGTTAGAAGCAAGTCAATCATCAAGCCATACTCAAGGAAAGGGAAGTGCAGAGAACACAAATACCAGGAGATAAAGATCACTGGGGGGCCTCTTTGAGGCTGCTGCCCAAACCCATGCTCCAAAAAAAAAATGAGTTCTCATGCCACTCTTCAATTAAATATTATCTTAGAGATGAAATGGAACTTTTACCTAATTTATTGAGTGTCTGCTATGTGCCATGTTTAGGCTCTAGTGAAATGGTGTGCACATGTGTAACTTTCATTATATGCAGAGAACAGAAAAAGCAGAAGCCAATATAAGTGACATGAAAAATAAAAATGAAACAGTGTTAGAATAAAATGATTGGATGATCCAGTTAATGATCCTATTGACCAATAGTACCCCAATAAATTTAAAAATAGATAAATATATAAATAAGTAAAGTGAAAAAGACAAACAAACCAAACAAACAAAAAATACTGTCTGATAGGATTAGGGCTGATTATTTTGATTATCATGGAAAAGTTTACCTGAGATAATTCCTTTGAATATTAAGAAGAAACTAGCCTTTGCTCTCATTGGCACATTATCAGGAGCAGAATATTGTAGACAAAGTGAAGAATGAGGGGCAAAATTTCAAGGTGAGAAGACCCCCCAAAATTAGAAAAATTATGGAATGTCCTTGAAACTTATATGAACTTAAAGGAACCAGATCATATACAACCTTGTGGGATGTGGTAAGGATTTAGTCTTATTAAAAGAACAGTGGAGCCCTAACCAGTTTGGCTAAGTGGATAGAGCATGGGCCTGCAGACTGAAGGGTCAAGGGCATGTACCTTGGTTGCGGGCACATCCCCAGTAGGAGGCGTGCAGGAGGCAGCTGATCGATGTTTCTCTCTCATCGATGTTTCTAACTCTCTATCCCTCTCCCTTCCTCTCTGTAAAAAATCAATAAAATATATTTAAAAAAATAAAATAAAAGAACAGTGGAAACCCCTGAGTTTTCTGTGTGTGTGTGTGTGTGTGTGTGTGTGTGTGTGTGTTGATCCTTGCCTAAGGATATTTTTTCCATTAAATTTAGGGAGAGTGGAAGAGAGAGGGAAAGACAGAAAGAAACATTGATGTAAGAGAAACACATCAATTTGCTGCCTCCTGCACGAGCTCTGACCAGGGTGTGGGATGGGGAGGAGCCTGCAACTAAAGTACATGCCCTTGACCAGAATCAATGCCGGGACCTTTTGGTTCTATCCACTGAGCCAAACTGAGTAGGGCAACCTTTTGGCTCTATCCACTGAGCCAAACTGAGTAGGGCAACCACTGAGTTTACTAAATGGTTAAATATCAATACTGTTTTTGTAAAACAAAATTTCACCTTAATTCATCTAATAGTTTATAATTTACAAAAAAGGAAACAAAAAAAACAACACATTTATGACCCTCTGCACCTGAAGCTTAAAAAAGAAAAAAAAAACTAAACAACAACAATAACAAAACAAAGTTGCCAGTGCACTCAGTGGTCCCAGATCTGTCTCTTGCTTCAACAGTATTTGGAAGGAACAGCCCCAGGGACGCCCCTTCTTCCAGTCACCACCTTCAGAACCACCTCCAGGACCATCCAACACACCGGTTTTCTTCTTACAGAGCAACCTTATTGCCAAACAACCTTGAGCTCCCACATTCATCAGAATTATTCCACCGAAGTGGAGGCTGAGGCCAACCGCCTGGCCAGCCTGCATCTATGGGACCCCCACACCTACCTCTCTCTGGACAATGTGTCTCTGGAGGGCGGGGGCCACTTCCTCTGAGCATTGGCAGAGAAGTGGGAGGGAGCTGAGCGTCTCTTAAAGTTGCAAAACCAGCGCAGTGGCCTCCTTCTCTCCAGGATATGCTGAAACCTTCCCAAGATGAGTGGGCAAAACTCAGGGTGCCTTGGAAGCTGCCCTGACTTGGAGAGGAACCTAAACCAGGCTCTTTGGGAGCTGCAGGCCCTGGGTCCTACCTGTGCAGACCCTCAGCTCTGTGACTTCCTGGAGACCCACTTCCAGGGTGAGGAGGTGAAACTCATCAAGACGATGGGCGACACCTGACTCACCTCTGCAGGCTGGCCAGGGCCCAGGCTGGGCTGGGTGAGTATCTCTTCGAAAGGCACACCCTCAAGCACAACTAGGAGCCTGTGGAGCCCAGAGGCCTTTGAGAGGCCCCTCTGCATTCCCCTGGTGTCTGGCTTTTGCCTGAACCTCTCCCTGAAACTACTAGCCATTCTTTTAGCCACCCTGAAGCCCTCTCCCATGCATTGGACCAAATGAAACAATAAAACTTTGTGCAAAAAAAAACACACACAAATAAAAACCAAGTTGTCTCATATACACTGTCTTATTTAATGAATGATCTGAGACCTAGATAGAAATACTTTTTTAAAAAAGATCATTCTACCTACTGTGCTGAAAATGTATTGAGAAGGGGGAAATGTGTCCACAGATCTGGTAGCTATTTTAGTTGCAGATAACAGAAGATGGTAACTTGAATTAAGGTGATTCAGTAGAGCTAAAGACACAGATGGATACAAGCTATATTTTTATAAGTAAGGCTGAGAGTCTTTCATAATGAATTAGATCTGGGAGATGTAGTGAACTTTTGTCACATTTTAGCCTCCAGAACATTTGCACATATTTCCATTTTTATTTGCCAATTATAAGTACCCTCTGACTAAAAGATAAGTCTGAAAATTCACTTTCCTACCTTCTTTGAAGGTGAAGATCAGGTATGTGAACTCAGTTCTGCCAATCAGACATACAAAGGACAAACTGATACAGAAGAGCAAAATCTGAGATAAGTGGTACAGATGTGACATCCAAAAAGCCAAAAGAAGAATGTGTGTCCAGAATGAGAAAATGTTCAACTATTGTGAATGCCACTAGGAAGTTTGAAGACAAAGGAGACAAAGATGTGAATGTTATTATAGCAACAACAACAACAAGGAGAGAGAGAGAGAGAGAGAGAGAGAGAGAGAGAGAGAGAGAGAGAGAGAGAGAGAGAGAGAGGGGATATCTGAGCCTTATTTCAGCAAGATATAACATAGATGAAATGTTAGAAAGAGGAAATAGTAACTATAAAGAGATATATTTTATATTAAGTTTTGCCATTAAAGGAGTAGAGAAAGTAGGTGGTAACATGGGGAAGTTAGAGATTTAAGGGAGGTTCTTTTTTTTAAGATGAGAAATATTAAAATTCTGTTTGTATGCTGGTAGGGATGCTGTAGAAAAGAGGGAGATGCTGATAAAGCAAGAGAAAGAGGTCAGGTTTATTATTCAGTTTTCAGCAACTACTTATTGAATCTTGCACATCAGACACTGTTCTAGAACCTGGAGATATGAAACATATTTTCTAGTTTGGATGTAAAAATAATAAGCAAGGAGCATGAAGTAAAATTCAGGATTTACCAGTTTACTAAAGAGAAAAGCAGCTCTGAACGGTGTGGCTCAGTTGGTTGAGCATTATACCATGCTCACTAAAAGGTCTCTGGTTCATTTCCTGGTCAGGGTACATGCCTGGTAGGGGGCATGCAGGAGACAGCCAATGGATGTTTTTCTCTCATATTAATTCTCTCTCTCTCTCTTCCTTCTTCTGTCTCTAAAATTAAAAAAATAATAATAAAATTTAATTTTACAAAAAGAGAAAAGTAATGTGATAGTGTGACCAGGAAAGATCTCACTGAGAAAATAATATTTGAGTAGAGGCCTGGAGAAAGGTAGGAACTATATCATGTAGATATCTGAGGAGAGAACTTTCCAGAAGAGAGAGCAGCAATTGCAAAGGTCCTATTCAAGAGCATATCTGATATATTTGAAGAACAGCAAGAAGGTCAATGGAACTGAGGTCACATAAATGAGAGTGTGGAGAAAACATCGAAGAGATAATAATTAGGAAGCCAGATCTTGTGGGCTTGGTAGATCATTTACGGATGTTAGCTCATATTCAGAATGAAAAGGAAAGCCATTGGAGGATATTGCACAGAATAATAGCATAATTTCAAGATATATTAAAGGTAGAGTTGCTGATGTATTGAATATTGGATGTGAGAGAAAGAAGTCAAGTGTGAAGTATGGATTTTTAATTGAGTACGGGAAGGAATAGAGTTGTCATTTACTGAGATGTGCAAGACTGACGGTGGATCTGTAACAGAGAATAAAGAGTATGTGATCTTGTACTAACCAAAGTAAGTTTACTAACAATCCTGTTAAAACAGAAGCAGGAAAAAGAAAACTTTTGCAAACAGCCTCAATTTAAGTACATTCCAGGGACCAGCAGTTTCAGTTCAATGTGAGCAGGAGCTGACTGACCAGAGCAATTCAACAGGCTGTCACCAAGATTCTTAACAAAACCAGATAGAATGCTGCCTATATATATCTATTTCCCCTCTCTTTCCTTATGAAAGTCACTGACTTGACTATATATATATATATATATATATATATATATATATATATATATATATATATATAATTATTTCAGTGAGAGGAAAGGAGAGGGAGAGAGCTATAAAATTCATTATGAGAGAGAATCATTGATTGACTGCCTCCTGCACCCTCCCTACCCGGGATCAAGCCCACAACCTGGGCATGTGTCCTGACTGGGAATCTAACCATGACCTCCTGGTTCATGGGTCGATGCTCAACCACTGAGCCACATCATTCGGGCTTTAAGATGGTTTTTAAGACAGGAGTCTACCATCTTCTTGGGTAATCGGCACCTGAATAAATCTCTTTTCTTTTTATGAGCACCTGTCTCAAGAGTACAGTGGGGCCTGGACTTACGAGTTTAATTCGTTCCAAGACCGAACTCGTTAAGGAGCTCGTTAACTCAAATTACTCTGTCAACTCAATGCAAAAAATCCGAAGAGAGACAGCTGATATCTCAAAAAACTCGTTAGTTGGGACACTCGTAAGTCAAGGCCCCACTGTATTGGCTTTTGTTGCAGCACACAAGCAGCTGAACCTGTCTTCAGTATCAGGTCTATTTGGGAAATTTCACTGATATCAGTTTTGAATAAACTAAAACGAATGTTAGGCATTTAAATGGAGATACTTATTGGGCAGTTCTATGTAAAAGAAAATGTCGTTCAAAGACAATGTCTAGAATATGGATATAAATTTTCAGCCATTAGAAGCTAGATCTGTGAAACTAGATGAGTATGTAGGAGGTGAGGCTACTAGTAGATATTAAAAAATAAAGATTCCAAGGCCTAAGCCATGAGGAAATGAAGAGGAATCAGAAAATGAAACTGAAAAGGGGTCAGGGGAGAGGTAGAAGGGAATTAAGAAGAGAAAGAGAGTAGTTTTTAGGAAACCAAGGCTTTGGTCAGGAGTTAAGTGGGGGGAGGGTGGGGGACAGGGTTCCAAGTAAAGCCAACATTAAAAAAAGAAGGAAGAGTATATCATTGTATCAAATGCTACTGATGGTCCAAGTTAAATGAGAGCTGAGAATTAGCCGTTGCTTTTAGCAATGAAAATGCTATTGGTGACCTTGAAAAGAGCATTTCGGTTGGATTGGTGGAACAAAAGCCTGATTAAGTTCAAGAGAGAATTGTAAGAGAAACTGGAGATAGTAAGAAAAAGGCTTCTCTTTCAAAAAGTGTTGCCTAAAGAGATGGAAAAAATAAAAATAAAACTGGTGAGAGCTGAAGGAAAATGTGGAATTAGTATGGAAGAAATACCAAAACATTTGTATGCTAATAGAAATGTCCCAGTAGATCTAGGTCTTTTTCCTCCATCTCTGACCATATCTTCTCAGTCTCCTTTTCTGTCTCCTGCTTTAATTCCATGACTTCTAAATATTGGAGTGTTCCAAGTTTCAGTCCTTTGATCTCTTTTCTTTTTCATTTTCATTAACTTTCCAGGTGATTTGTTTAAACTCATGCTATCTACATGATCACTCCTAAATTTATATTTCCAGCCCAATCTCTTCCCTGAACCCCAGATTCATAAATATAATTTTGTTTTTAACAGCACTACTTGGATGTTTTAGCAAACACCACAAACACAGCATGCCTGACACATCACCTAATCCACCCCCACCCCACCCTGGACAACCCCTGACCAAGCTGCATCCTCCAGTCTTCTTCCCCATTATTTTTTAAAAATATATTTTATTGATATTTTACAGAGAGAAAGGGAGAGAAGGATAGAGACTTAGAAACATTGATGAGAGAGAAACATCGATCAGCTGCCTCCTGCACACTCCCTACTGGGTACGTGCCCACAACCAAGGTACATGCCCTTGACCAGAATCAAACCGGAATCAAACTGGGACCCTTGAGTCCTCAGGCCAACGCTCTATCCATTGAGCCAAACAGGTTAGGGCTTCTTCCCCATTATTTAAGTAAATAATCCTTCAATGTTTCCAGTTGTTTAGGCCTACATACTGTAGTCCACCCTTATCCACGGGGATAAGTTCCAAGAACCCCAGTGGATGCATGAAACCACGGATAGTACCACACCCTATATACACTCTTTGTTCCCCTACATATATAACTACGATAAAGTTTAATTTATAAATTAAGCACAGTAAAAGATTAACAATAACTAAAGTTAAACCAATTGTAAAAATGTACTGTAAAAAACCTTATGTAAATGCGATAATATTAAGTAAAATAAGGGTTAGTTGAGCACACACTGGGATATTGCAATAGTTGATTCGATAACTTAGCTACTAAGTGACAAATGGGTGAATACAAGCATGGATATTCTGGACAAAGGCGTTATTTACATCCCAGGAGTAGTAGGGCAGGACAGCATAAGATTTCAGCATGATACTCAAGATGGGGCACAATTTAAAACTTATATCTTGTTTATTTCTGGAATCTTCCATTTAATATCTTTAGACTGCAGGTGAGAATTGAGGAACTCAAACTGTGGGAAGTGAAACCACGGATAAGGGGTCCAATGTACTTGGATAGCCTTGAAGTTTTTTTTTAATAAACTTTTTCCAATTCACCAGTCAAATCATTCATTTTTATCTTCAGTATATTAAACAACTCCAATCACTTCTCACTATTTATATTTCTACCTTTGGTCCAAACCACCATTTCTAACTTGAATTATTGTAATGGTCTTCACCTGGACACTCTCTATCCAATCTTACTCATTTGTCTATGCTCAACTAATGGCCAGAGTTATCCTATAAGGACATAAGTTATCTAATTTAATCCCTTTTTTCAAAACTCTCAATGACAACCTGTCTCATCCAGAATAAATGTTAAATAACTTGCAAAGGCCTGCAAGGACCACTATATATCCTTTCTTCCTACTGCTCTCCCCCTCACTCACCTGGTCTCTTTGCTGATGCTCACTCCACACATGCACACAACACAGGACCTTAGCATTTGCTATTTCCTTTTCCTGCAATATTCCTTATCCAGATATCTATAAGGCCTATTTGTACAATTTCTTTAGCTCATTGCTTTAATGCCTTACTAGAGCTGCTTCCTTAACTAACCTTCATAAAATAGCCTCCCTCTTTTGGCTTTGCATTTTCCCCTGCTTGGTTATTATTTCCAGTCCTCCTATCGAACTGAGGCAGAAATAAGGCTGTAATTACTATTTTTTTCTTTCCTTTGTCCCACTCTCAGTTACTCACCAGTTCCTTTTCTGGCTTTACACTCTCATAGTATTTAAGTTCCCACATCATTTCCAATGGAAAATATATAATACTCTCAATGGCCTCATTCTTCTTCACATTTCTTTCTCCGTGTTGGTTCTAATTTGATTATGTTAAATTTGTTTTTTTAAGGCCTTTATATAATAAAACTAGAGACCCGGTGAACAGAAATTTGTGCACTTGGGGGGAAGGGGTGTTCCTCAGCCCAGCCTGTGCCCTCTCGCAGTCTGGGACCCCTGAGGAGATAACGACCTGCTGGCTTAGGCCTGCTCCTGGGTGGCAGAGGGCAGGCCCAATCCCTAGGTGCAGCCCCTGGTCAGGCTCAGAGTCGGGCTGATTGGGGTGTTGGGGCGCCGCCACTGTCATGCACAGAGCACGGCGGATGGGAGGTTGCGACGCCACCCTCAGTCATGCTCAAGGTAGGGGCGATTGGGGGGTTGGGGCACCGCCCTCTGTCACACTCAAGGCAGGGTCTATGGGGAGGTTGCGGCGCCTCCACCTGTCACGCACAGAGCAGGGCCAATCAGTGGGTTGGGGCTCCATACCCTGTCACGCACAGAGCAGGGTCGATCAGGGGGTTGGGGAGCTCCCCCCTGTCACCCACAGAGGAGGGCCGATCAGGGGGCTGAGGAGCTCCCCCCTGTCACACACAGAGCAGGGCCGATAGGGGAGTTGGGGCACCGCCCCCGGTCACACACAGAGCAGGGTGGATCAGGGGTTGGGGCGCCACCACTGTCACACTCAGGGCAGGGCCTATGGGGAGGTTATGGCTCTACCCCATCACACACAGAGCAGGGCAGATCAGGGGGTTGGGGTGCCGCACCCTGTCACACACAGAGCTGCAGGGCAATCAGGGGTTTGGGGAGCTCCCCCCATCAGGCACAGAGCAGGGCTGATCAGGGGGTTGGGGCGCCTTCCCCTGTCACGAACAGAGCAGGGCCCATAGGGAGGTTGTGGCCCGCCCCCTGTGACACACAGAGCCACAGGGCGATCAGGGGGTTTGGGTGCTGCCTCCTGTCACGCTGATCTCGGTGCCGGGAGGCCTCGCGGCTCTCCTGATCCCAGTGCTGGGAGGCATATTACCCTTTTACTATATAGGATAGAAGCCTGGTGCACGTGTGGGGGCAGGCTGGTTTGCCCTAAAAGGTGTCCTGGATCAGGGTGGGAGTCCCCACTGGGGTGCCTGGCCAGCCTGGGTGAGGGGATGATGGCTGTTTGCAGCTGGTCACACACCCTTCAGGGTGGGGGTCCCCACTGGGGTGACTGGCCAGCCTGGGTGAGGGGATGATGGCTGTTTGCAGCTGGTCACACACCCTTCAGGGTAGGGTTCCCCACTGGGGTGCCTGGCCAGCCTGGGTGAGGCGATGATGGCTGTTTGCAGCTGGTCACACACCCTTCAGGGTGGGGGTCCCCACTGGGGTGCCTGGCCAGTCTGGGTGAGGGGCTGAGGGCTGTTTTCAAGCTGGCGGGTGACAGAAGCTCCCAACTGCTCCTTTTTTTCTTTTTTTTTTATTCTGGGCCAGCTTTAGCTCTGACTCCAGCTCTTAGGCCTCCGCTGCTGAAAGCAGGTTTCTGGCCTTTGTTTACCTTCTGTATTTGAAATAATGTTGCGATCCTGCTGGCTGAAGCCCGGTGACTAAAGCAGGTTTCTGGGGTTTTGTTTAGCTTCTATATTTGTAACATAGTTGCTTAGAGTTGCAGCTTAGAGGCCGGCAGTGGCAGGCGGGGAACATTGGAGTCCTCCATCACTGAAGCAAGCAAGCCTCATGTTCGCTTCCAGCTGCCTGGCTGCCGGCCGCCATCTTGGCTGGCAGTTAATTTGCATATCACCCTGATTAGCCAATGGGAAAGGTAGCAGTCGTACGCTAATTACCATGTTTCTCTTTTATTAGATAGGATACCTATTCTGTGGAGGATATCTACACTAATAAAAGAGGAAGATGCAAATTGGCTCTACCTTCCCGACACCCACCAGCCAATCAGGAGTGAGTATGCAAATTAACCCAACAAAGATGACTGGTTGATTTGCATATGCAGGTGCTGAGTGGCTGGGGGCAGAGTGGGATGCTTGCATCATTGCCATGGCAATGACGCAGGAGTTCCACCCCACCCCCAGCTGCTCAGGGCCTCTGGGCAGCATGGGAAGGCAGAAAGGCGGCTCCAGCCAGAGCAAAAGAGGTGCGGGCAGCCAGGGGAAGGAAGGCCCATTCTTGCACAAGTCTTCATGCATCGGGCCTCTAGTAGTATGAGCATTGTGGTAGATAATTCAAGTGCATTGTCTCAGTTAACAACCCAGAATCCTTTGCATAACTTTAAAGATTATATACAAAAGCCTTATATTGGTATGTATTTTCCTTTATTATCTGACTCCAGGTGCTTCTTATGGACTTCCTCCTGTCTTCCTATCTCACATGCCACAGATGGAATAAGTTGAAGTACTTGCTGCACTTTGATTGAGAGATGCTCATTTTGGATCTTTGTCTAAGCTGCTCCCTCGGCCTACACCACTCTCCCAACTGGCTCCTACTCAGGACAGATACTTCCTTTCCTAATGTGTAAGATCTGTGTTCCAAAGGGCCCACATCTGCCTGGCTGGTGTGGCTCAGTGGTTGAGTATCAACCTATAAAATAGAAGGTCATGGTTTGATTCTTGGTCAGGGCACCTGCCCGGGTTTCCAGCTTGATCCCCAGTGGGGTGCATGCAGGAGGCAGCCAATCAATGGTTCCCTTTCATCATTGATGTTTCTTTTTTAAAAATATATTTTATTGATTTTTTGCAGAGAGGAAGGGAGAAGGATAGAGAGTCAGAAACATTGATGATAGAGAAACATCAATCAACTGCCTCCTGCACACTCCCTACTGGGGATGTGCCCACAACCAAGGTACATGCCCTTGACCAGAATCGAACCTGGGGCCTTTCAGTCCACAGGCCGACAGTCTATCCACTGAGCCAAACTGGTTAGGGCATAATTGATGTTTCTATCTCTCTCTCCCTATCCCTTCTTCTCTGATATATATCCTATCTAATAAAAGAGTAACATGGTAATTAGCGTACGACCGCTACCCTTCCCATTGGCTAATCAGGGCGATATGCAAATTAAATGCCAGCCAAAATGGCGACCGGCAGCAAGGCAGCTTGAGGCTTGCTTGCTTCAGTGACGGAGGACTCCAACGTTCCCCGCCAGCGTTGCAGGCCTCTGAGCTTGCAGTTTGAAACACTGTAACAAATATAGAAGCTAAACAAAACCCCAGAAACCAGCTTTCAGCCAGGCAGGATCTCAGAGCTGGAGTTGATACTGTGTTTCGATTGTAGAACCCAAACAAACCAGATACCTGCTTTCAGAAGTGAGGCCTAAGAGCTGGAGCCAGAGCTAAAGCTGGCCGAAATAAAAAAAAAAAAAAAAAAAAAAAAAAAGGAGCAGTTGGGAGCTTCAGTCACCCACCAGCCTGAAAACAGCCCTCAGCCCTTCACCTAGACTGGCCAGGCACCCCAGTGGGGACCCCCACCCTGAAGGGTGTGTGACCAGCTGCAAACAGCCATCATCCCCTCACCCAGGCTGGCCAGGCACCTCAGTGGGGACCCCCACCCTGATCCAGGACACCCTTCAGGGCAAACCAGCCATCCCCCACCCATGCACCAGGCCTCTGCCCTATATAGTAAAAGGGTAATATGCCTCCCAGCACCGGGATCAGCAGAGCCGCGAGGCCTCCCGGCACCAGGATCAGCGTGACAGGGGGCAGCGCCCAAACCCCCTGATCACCCTGCAGCTCTGTGTGTGACCGGGGCTGGGGCCACAACCTCCCTATCGGCCCTGCTCTGTTCGTGAATGGGGAAGGTGCCCCAACCCCCTGATCAGCCCTGCTCTGTGTGTGACAGGGTGCGGCACCCCAACCCCCCCCCTCCCGTGGGCCCTGCTCTTTGTGTGACAGGGTAGAGCCGGTAGAGCCATAACCTCCCCATCGGCCCTGCCCTGAGTGTGACAGTGGCAGCGCCCCAACCTCCTGATCGGCCCTGCTCTGTGTGTGACAGCGGGCGGTGCCCCAACTCCCCTATCGGCCCTACTCTGTGAGTGACACGGGGAGCTCCTCAACCCCCTGATCAGCCCTGCTCTGTGCGTGACAGGGTACGGAGCCCCAACCCTTCTGATGGGCCCTGCTCTGTGGGTGACAGGGGGCAGCGCCCCAATCCCCTGATTGGCCCTGCTGTGTGCGTGAAAGGGGGTGGCGCCACAACCTCCCCATCCACCCTGCCTTGAGTGTGACAGGGTGCGGTGCCCGGACTCCCCAATCGGCCCTACCCTGAGCGTGACTGAGGGTGGCACTGCAACCTCCCAATCTGCCCTGCTCTGTGCATGACAGGGGGTGGCGCCCCAACTCCCCAATCAGCCCTGTTCTGAGCCCGACCAGGGGCTGCACCTAGGGATTGAGCCTGCCCTCTGCCATCCGGGAGCAGGCCTAAGCCAGCAGGTCGTTATCTCCCAAGGGGTCCCAGATTGGGAGAGGGCACAGGCCAGGCTGAGGGACCCCCTCCTCCCCCCGAGTGCACAAATTTTTGTTCACCGGGCCTCTAGTGTGTATGTATGTGTATTATATATATATAATCCTCAACCTCTATCACAGTACAGCAAACTGATATTATCATCTGGCTACATTATCTATCTTATTCTGAACTAGAAAATAAACTTTGTTGGTATGTCAACTTGTTTAGGTTATAGCCCCTCAAACACTAATCTAGGTGTTGCTGTGAGGGTATTTTGTTAATTCCTAATTAGTTAACATTAAGTAAGAGATTATTCTTGATAAACTGGGTGGGCTTGGCTGAATCCCTTGGAAGGCTTTTAAAGGAGGTCTGAGTTTTCCCTAAAAGGGAGAATAAATTTGCCTGTGGATGAGAGCTTCAACCTGTGCAATGGAGTTTCTTCCTGCCTGAGATCTTTCCCACTGGTTCTAGTTTTCTGATTGAACACTCGCTGATGAACATGTGTTCTACCTTTTGTGTGTTTTGTGCATGTCCTGTGCAAAACCCAGTGCCTGGCAAACAATATGCACTCAGTAAACTTTAATGTTTTTTAATTTTTATTGATTTTTTGGGGAATTACACTGGTTAATAAAAGTATAAGGCTTCAGGTGTAGAATTCTGTAATACATTATATGTATATTGTATTATGTGTTCACTACCCCATAATATTTATTCCCACTTTACCCTCTTCTACTTCCTGGCACCTCCTTTCCTTCTGGTAATCATCATACTATTGTCTGTATCTTTGAGGTTCTTTCTTTCTTTCTTTCTTTCTTTCTTTCTTTCTTTCTTTCTTTCTTCCTTCCTTCCTTCCTTCCTTCCTTCCTTCCTTCCTTCCTTTCTTTCTTTCTTTCTTTCTTTCTTTCTTTCTTTCTTTCTTTCTTTCTTTTTTTCTTTCTTTCTTTTCCTTTCCTTTCCTTTCCTTTCCTTTCCTTTCCTTTCCTTTCCTTTCCTTTCCTTTCCTTTCCTTTCCTTTCCTTTCCTTTCCTTTCCTTTCCTTTCCTTTCCTTTCCTTTCCTTTCCTTTCCTTTCCTTTCCTTTCCTTTCTTTCTTTCTTTCTTTCTTTCTTTCTTTCTTTCTTTCTTTCTTTCTTCTTTCTTTCTTTCTTCTTTCTTTCTTTCTTTCTTTCTTTCTTTCTTTCTTTCTTTCTTTCTTTCTTTCTTTCTTTCTCCTTTCTTTCTTTCTTTCTTTCTTTCTTTCTTTCTTTCTTTCTTTCTTTCTTTCTTTCTTTCTTCTTTTTTTCTTTCTTCTTTCTTCGCCTATCTTTCTTCTCTCCTTAATCCCTTCATCTCTCACCTGTCAGAATGGCTATCACCAAGCAAAAAAAAATGAGTGTTGGCCAGATGTGGATTAAAGGGAACCCTTATGCACAGTTGGTGGGAATGCAGGTTGGTGCAGGCACTGTGTACAGCAGTATGGAGTTTCCACAAAAATTAAAAATGGAACTGCCTATGACCCAGTGATTTCACTTCTGGGAATATATCTGAAGAAACCCGAAACACTAATTCAAAAGAATATATGCACTCAGTACATTTTTAAATGAGTAAAAATGAAAGAATAAATCAATTTCAAAATAGCCAAGACTTCTGTCAGAAACTTACCGCTGAGAGCTGTCGGAGAAAATTACGGAGGTCAATACTGCAAATATGTGTGCTGTCTAACTTCAATGGAGCCATACAGATTGCTCGGGTCATTTTTGAATGTCTCAACTATTCCCTCTCCAATTCTCTTCAGTGAAAAGTTGCTTTATTTCAATTATGTTCCTCAACAGTCTGTGACCCTTCTATTTCACACACACACACACAAAAAAAGAAGAACCCTAGGCATGAAATCCTTTACCTAAAAACATACTCATATACCCAATTGCACTTCTTTGTCCCAAGTTCTAAAATAGGTAGTTTTTCTCCTTCAGTCCAAGCATAAATCCCAAACCTTAATTTATCTACTTACAGTATCCATTCTTTTATCATCTATAAAATTTTCCTTTCTCGGTTACACTCTCATCTTCTGTGTCTGTGTGGTTTTCCTTATAATCTCTTTCTACCAAAATGATAAAGACTTTGTTCGTTTTGTCTATCCCATACATTGCTCCACTGAAGTGTTTCTTAGTGAAGTAAAAAGCAACCTTCTAACATAATGTACTTATCTCAGGAACACATAATTAGTAAGAGCAAACTCCTTTCCAAAAAAAAAGTACATACTCATTGCAGCATTACTCACACGAGCCACGAGGTGGAAGCAAATAAATGACCTTCAATGGATAAAGAAAATATGGTACATACACACAATGGAATATTATTCAACCTGAAAACTGAAGGAAAGTTGGTCACATGTTACATCATGTATGAAATTTGAGTTCATTATCATAAGTGAAATAAGCCAATCACAATAGGACAAGTATAGCATGATTCTAAATATATAAAGTACTTAAAATAGTCTGACTTTTAGAAGCAGGAGATATAATAGTAGAGGGCTGAGAGGGGAAAAAGAGGTGTTGTCCCCTGGATAAAGAGTTTCAGTTTTGCAAGATGAAAAAGTTCTTTGCACAGCGATGTATGAATAGTTAACATGAGCACTTGAGATAGTTAAGATGGTAAATTTCATGTTATGTGTTTTTACTATAACAAAACAAAAACAAACAAAAGAAAACTAAAGAAACTGTTCACACGGTGTCTAACTCAAGTAAAGAAAAAGAAAACAAGATGCATCTATAGAGGTATATTAGTTTGTGATATACCTCTCACAGAGAGCTTTCAGTGAAAGAACAAATGTACCGTTAGAGCCAGTTTCCTTTTGATTGCATCTTTCTTGAAGTGATGAGCCACTTTTATCACCTACAACACTTGCTCCAAAAAAAGAATACCATGGATGTTAGAGGTTGGGGTCTACCTCACTTAAAAGCCAAGGAAACGTTATCGGTCTTCTCAAATATCCAGATTTTCTGAATCAAACCCCTTCTTGTATTCCCCTATCTATGTCTGCTGCTAGTCACAGACAACTTCCTGAAGTGTTCCTCAAACTATGCCCCCATCTCTGTAATCTTTTTTCTCACATTTGGAACAAAATGACTTAACTGAAGCCACACAGAGAACAAAAGTGGGGTTGGGAAGAGCAAATCTGGAAAGTGATGGGAGTGTACCCATTGGTTATGGACATGCAGTCTCCTTCACTCTCAGGCAAAGGTATGAACCAAAATTAGGGTCAGGTAATTACTACTACTGAAGCCTACACACAAGTTAATACACCAAAGGACCAAGGAACAAAGTATTTGAATGAAATTCAAGTTTCAAAAGCCTTGGAACAATAAAATGGGGTTCTTTCCTCCCTTTTACATTTCATGGCTTGTACACACACACACACACACATATATTTATACAGGAGGTTTTGGTATAGGTAAGTCAAGTGTCTCTGCTCTGGACTGAAAGGTTTTGTTTTTATTCTTTGAAAGCTTTAAAAATTGATTTGCTTCTTTTTATAGTCTGGAAACTTTACAGTCACTGCTTCAGATAATCAGCGGAGCAAATTTTCCATCCATTTTTGCTTCTGCCTACATTCTTCTGACTTAAATTTAGGTGCCTTATATGGGGGTCTCTGTAATGGCTTAACTCCTCGGCAATCCCGGTGAGTGGGGTGGTTTTTCCTGAGCAGGATGCAAGGGTGGTTTCTTTCCCCGGTTCTTGTCCAGGTGGATTGGAAGATGAAGCCACAGACAAAAGGTGGTAGATGAAAAGGGTGCAGGTTTATTGGAAACAAGTGCAGACTCCCACGTGGGCAGGGGGTCCCAAAGGGGGTGACCCACCAAACTCATTTTTGCTCAGGTTAATAAAGTCTGCAGTCCTCTGTCTCTTGGTGCTGCTTTCCAATTGGTAGAATATTAGCCTCAAAGCTCAAAACCCACATGGTGCCCCCTCTCCCCCCCCCGCCCCCCCCCCCCCGCCTTCGCTCCCCCTCTCAGTGGTAGAATTCTCTGTCTCCTGTGAAAACCTGATCTCCTCTTTCTCCCCTTTGTCAGCATTTCTCTGTTCCCTGTGAAAGTTTGTTTCCTCTTTCTCCCCATACCCTGTGGCTTGTCCCTATCTTCTGTGAATGGATGTCTTTCTTTCCCCTTATCCTGCGGCACCTTTTGTTCTCTGTGACTGTATGCCTTTTGGCAGCTCCAAGCCCCCAACCAACTATGCCATCCTCCCCCATGGACCCTCTTTATTTCTAAAACTCCCTAAACCTGCCTATTTTACCCCTAAAAACTCCTTTCACGGGTGTTGATGTGAGCTTCCTTTTCTAATATTTCAGCCTTCTGAGAGTGTAATTGATGACCTTCCCCACCTTGACTAATTGTTGTAATAAAACCTTTAGAAAATGTTTAGAATTCCTTGAGAAATCTATTTTTTAAATATTTGTGGCTTCTAGAAGGTATTTTGAACATCTATTAACTTCTTGAATACTAAAATGATTATACACCAAGGTATTTGGAATTCTGGCTTCACATTTTATTTCTTCATTATCTCAGGTTCCGTAATTTCTGAAGTAAAATTGTTTTGTAGTATATTATTAAGTAATAAAGCATACTAGTGGTGCCTTACATTTATCCTGTAATTGAAAGAATAAATTCTCCCTAAAACAAGTTTGAGTTTGTTGTTTTTTTAAATGAAAATCAATTTGAAGCACAGGTATTTTTAAAATGATAAACAAAGAAATAAAAATTCCAAACAAATATTGTTTGCTTGATTTGGTTGATTATCTTCTCAATGTGTAGATTTTATGCTTATTTTAATTAGGAAAGTAATTTGTAATTACATTTATTGTAGATCTTTGTAGTCACACAACCAGATCAGTGTCCAACCCTCTATCATACTGCATTCAATGGTAAAGATACGACAGAAGAAATCTGTAGGAAGTTCATAGTGTTAGACACAGACTGCTAATTTTACTGGCAATAGAACAAGAAATCTATACAGCTGTCATATGTCTTGCTACAACACCAATTCCTGAACAAAGCAGCATATTTTACATTTTTCTGAGGAATGTATTTTGAATATAATATTCATATAGCTCTACAGGAATAGGTGTCATCTGCCAAGAGGAGTTCATAACAAAACAAAAAACAAAAAAGGAGAATTTACTCCAGGACCTGTATACAATTTCTCTGAAATACAAGTGATCATCATTGTGTTTGGATTTTTTTTTAATGGTACCATTTTCCTTTTTTTGGCAGATGAAACTCAATTTTTCAAACAAGTCAGCCTCCATTGTCTAGTCCTAAATGTAGAGGCAGCTTCACCAGCTACAGCTGGCATGAAAGGCTATACAAATCTATTTGGCTGATTTAATTCACTTGAAAAAGCAATTTTCTAAATAACCCCTATTGGCCAGAAAGAGTTAGGGTGCTGCCAGTGGACATAAATGAGATTGTTGCTACAGGTTTCTGTACACACAAACAAGTGCAACACTGAGCTAAGCAAATGGATTAGTATGCTTTCTATATTGGTGGGCTGCCTTAATTTTGTAACCAAAATATTTATTTAAAATGTATTTCTAGTGTTTTAAAAATCAAGAGTTTAAAATATTTATATCATGAATTATAATTCATATGCAGAAAAGTGTACGAAACAAATCTATAATGCAACAAATTATCAAAGAGAAGACCCATGTCAAGAAATAGACCACAAGCAGAGAAGCCTCCTTATATCTTCTCATTCTAATCACTTTCTTTCTCCCCCAAAACAATCACTAATATATGAAACAATAGTTCAAATGTGGTAGTGTTAGATTTTTTAAAGTAAATGAAGTAAAGTAAATGAGTAATACAGTGTAATCTATTATTATAAAAAATATTATTTGAATGATTTGTTTAAATCTCCATGAAGAAGAACATCAAGACAAAAGCCTTTATAATCTTTATAATTTTCAGATGATATATTTCTAAAGTATGAAAAAGGAATATATGTGCTGAGTTAGGAAGCATACATTAGTTGTTTGTTTTTTAACATTATAACATATGAGCACAAAAATATTCCCCTTCATATAATTTTCTATTGTAATTTTTGCACATATTTCTACATGAAACACGGTACTTGTAAAAACATATCTCTTCTATTATTATTGTCTTGGTATAATCGATAGTGCCTGGTATATTGTGAGTTTTCTATACAGCTTATAAAACTGAATGTATTTGATAAGTTAAAATAATTTTCACCAAAGAACTCAGGGGCTACTTTAAAGTGGCTCCTTTTACCTTAGGTGGCTACAAAGAGGCATATAAAACAACTATCAATATAAAATGTTGCATTTTTGTTTTATTTGCTTCTGAGTCCTAAAATATTAAAAATAACAACACAATAAAGAAACATACAATATAAGTCATATATGTGAAAATATTGCATACATGTATCCAATGATATCAGCAAACATGTAATAATTTTGTTAGGATAATTTACAGATAATATATTCATTTTAAATACAATATAATATTTATTAATCCTTTTCTAGTTTTGGACTATGTGAAGCACTCATAGTCACTCAAATTTATGAACTAAATGAGTTTAAGGTTTTCCTTATCCTAGGATCAGGTTCACTGAACAAGAAGCCTCAATCATCTTTTTCTGGTCTGTCTCTGATTTCTTTTGAGTCAAGATCCAGATAAGAATTATCCTTGGCAGTATATACACACCTGCTATGGTTTATAGTGAAACCTCTAATTGCATTTGGTTTCATTTTAGTCATCAATATACTCCTTCAATCTATACCCAGGATATACTCAATCATCCAGGTCTATTAGACAGAGTTTTGTCTCTAGCTGATGGTGAAGAATTTTAACTTGGAGAAATGTTGGTTCTCAGCCCCTTTTGCTTGTGGCTCTAGTCCTTGAAAAGAAAGGTACTAGTTCATCTTTTTCTATCAATATCTAGGGTCCCTTTTCTCCTTTTTCCAATTACCCCCTACCCTCCATGTTCCCTTCTTCTATATACAGGTCTACTTTTATCTGATCTTGGTCTGCTCTGTAAGCATATAGATGACTCTTTCTTCACATACTTACATTTAAATCCTTGTTTCTGCTTATCCCTGGACAACTTGAAGAAAAATAACATGACCTTAGTCAACAATGTGAAGAGGGTAAGAAAATGCTAGAAAAACAGACAGATTAATATTTAGAGGTATAATTGTGGTATGTACCTTATTTATGTACCTGAAAATCAGAAAAGACACAAAAATAGCCTATTTTATGCCTACTATGTGCCAGACAGCATGAAAAATGTGTATACATTTAATAAGAACCACAATCCCTTAAAATGGATGCTTATAGATGAGGAAACTAAAGTTCAGAGCAGTTCATTGATTTGCCAAACGTCACATAGTAAGAAAAATAGAACTTAAACCGCAGTCCTACTGGATCTAAGCTAGGCCTCCAATTGTTTTTCTGTTTAATACTTATAATTCTATAGGAGATATAAAAATCCACATCTTAATCCATGTCTTTGCTCATTTTAGATGTTATTGTGGCTTCCTTCTCACAGACTAAAGTCATTTTTCACAGGCCCGAATATCCTATTCCCTGGTGCTCCAGCCAAAAGAGGAACAAAACAGGGTTGATTCTCCTACTGATCCATTTTGGCTGCCATTTCAAATGATGAATTGCACTGGAGTACCCAAGTTATTGTATAGCTATTATTTAAAAAGGGTTGTTGGAGATGTAGGGAGAGGAAGACTTGTGTAGGGGAATAGGCTAATAAAAAAAGAAAAATGATCAAATTTGCATTTGATAAGCCTTATTATTAGCCACACAACTTACAAAAAGAAACCTTTGCATATGTTATCTAATTATTAATGATATGGGCATTAAGTTTTTTAATCCTATGAAAGAAGTACTGCATTGCCCTCCATTTTATCTATACTAATAAAAGGGCAATATGCTAATTAGACCAGCTCGACCAGCCATCTTCCAGACATCTGACTTCCTTCCAGACAAAGCCATGGTGGTGGGGGCCGAGGGAGAGGCAGTTAGGGGCAATCAGGCCGGCAGGAAGAGCAGCTGGGGGCAAAATCAGGCTGGCGGGGGATTAGGGGAGATCAGGCCGGCAGGGGAGAGCAGTTGGGAGCAACCAGGTCAGCAGGGGAGGGCCATTGGGGGTGACCAGGCCAGCAGGGGAGGGCAGTTAGGGGCATTAGGCAGGCAGGCAGGTGAATGGTTAGGAGCCAGTGGTCCTGGATTGCGAGAGGGATGTCCAACTGCCAGTTTAGGCCCGATCACAGATTGGGCCTAAACTGGCAGTCAGACATCCCCCAAGGGGTCCCGGATTGGAGAGAGTGTAGGCCCGGCTGAGGGACACTCCACCCCCATGCACGAATTTAGTGCACTGGGCCTCTAGTAAATAATAAAACAAAATAGAAAAGGCATAAGAATAGTTTTACTGTAGTGATAACTTTAAGTACTTTAAAGCTATTTTGGTTATCTTTATAATTTTTGCTATTTGTGCTTTAGATACCTACTTCCTAAACCTTAAGGTGCGTCTGAATCACTTGGGTATCTTATTAAAATGCAATTCTGACTTAATAAGTCTGAGGTGGGGTCCAAGATTTTGCATTCTAACACATTCCTACAGACCCTATTTTGAAATAAAAGGCTTTAGATCACTGATTTTTTTTTTCAATAAGCTAAGTCGAATTTCTTAAGGGCCTTCATACTAATTTATGTTAGTTGAAAATTTGCCCCGTATTAATATTTGGATTTATTAAATAAATGCTGATAGCCAGATATACTTCAAAATCAAAAGACTATTTCATAAAGAAAACAGTTCAACTTACAGAAAAATAAATTTAGAAGACACACATGCATTTACTCTCCTTTGGTATGCTTTCTGTATATGTTAAGTGCATAGGCATATACCCTAGAGCAGTGATGGAGAACCTATGACACGCGTGTCAGAGGTGACATGCAAATTCATTTTTTTGGTTGATTTTTCTTTGTTAAATGGCATTTAAATATATAAAATAAATATCAAAAATATAAGTTTTTGTTTTACTACGGTTGCAAATATCAAACATTTTTTTAAAATATATTTTATTGATTTTTTACAGAGAGGAAGAGGAAGGGAGAGAGATAGAGAGTTAGAAACATCGATGAGAGAGAAACATTGATCAGCTGCCTCCTGCACATCTCCTACTGGGGATGTGCCCGCAACCAAGATACATGCCCTTGACCGGAATCGAACCTGGGACCTTTCAGTCCGCAGGCTGACGCTCTATCCACTGAGCCAAACCGGTTTCAGCTCAAAAAATTTTTATATTTGACATGGCACCAGAGTTAAGTTAGGGTTTTTCAAAATGCTGATACGCCGAGCTCAAAAAGGTTCGCCATCACTGCCCTATAGCAATAAAAATAGATATCACTTATAAAGCATTTGCTATGTTCCAGAAAGTGTATGAAGAGCTTTAAGTATGTTATATGACCTATACTACCAGCAATCTATGAAGTGCTATTATTATCCAATGTAGAAGCATTAACAGTTTAACTATCCAGTGTTGCTTGGACTAATTTCAGTACCTTCTGATTCAGTCCTTATCTTGCATTTCATCTTATCTCTCCTAAATTTTGCCATATACGTGTCTCACTGCTTATTTCTGCTCCATACTTTGCTTCTTGATATTAAACAAGGAGACCCTGCTGACTTAGAATCTAGGCCCAGAGGTCAAGGCAAGAGTCATAAGCGGGCTGGAGCAGACAGTGGAACAAAGCAGTCTGCAGGGGAAGAATCAAAGTCATAGTCAAGCTGGGGCTGGGTTATGTCACAGCCAAGGGGACAGCTAGTAAAGCTGTGGGCAACTTCAAGGCAGCAAATGGAGTGACAGGGGCAGAATATGTCAGGGTACAGAGCAAAGAAGGGTCAAGTACATGACACTGGTTATAACAAGGATCCAGGCATACATGATCGTCTTGGTTGCACATGTGGACTGGGTATGGCTCTGTAATCCAGTATCACACCTGATGATCGGTAACTTAACAGGCTATGCAAGAATCAGTGATTATTCATGTTGTGACTATGGATCTGGCTCTCCATCCTATGGATGTCTCCAGAGACTGACTGAAATTCCCTGCTTTGTACAAATGCTGGAAAATGTTCCCAGTCACACACTGCTCCGGAAACTACTGAATCTGTTCTAGCTTTGGACTAGTTTTCTATAACCACAAACCTAGTGGCTTCAAAAAGTACCAATGGATCACTTTACGGTTTTGTGTGTCAACCTGGTGGGCTCTAGAGAAGAGTCTGTTTTCTTGGTCATCTAGGTTATTAGCAGAACTCAGTTTCATTCTGTTGTAGGACTAAGGGCCCCATTCCTTTGCTGGTTGTCAGCCGAGAGCCAGTCCCTGGCTTCTGGAGATTGCCTGCATTGTTTGGCTCATGGCACCTCACCTCCATCTTCAAAGCCAACAACAGCAGGTAGATTTATTCTCATGCTTAAAATCCTTCCTCCCTCTCCTTCTGTCACACTGAGAAAACATTCTCTGCTTTTAAAGATTTAAATGATTAAGCTGGGTGCACCTGGGTAATCCAGGATAACTTCTTCATCTAAGTCTGCAATCTTAATCAAATCTGCAAAATCCTTTCATATATTCACAGGTTCCAAGGATTAGGACGTGAACATCTTTGGGGGATAATTATTCTGTTAACACAAGCCTGCTTTGTGGGATAGTGTTATTTCAGTCTGGCTTGTTAGCAGCAAGACGAGAACAAAGTAAGTGAAACAGAGGATGACTTTATGAAACAATATAAATCAGCCCTCAGAAGTTCCAGGAGGGCCAGGAAATTTGGTTTGGCAATGATGCTGCCAGAAATAACACCCAAACCAGACCATGAAACTGCTCACAGGCTTGATTCCAGCACAGGAATTCTAACCATGTACATGGGGCTCAGCATTTCTGTCGTAGTTATGAATCTGACTCAGTTTCTACGCCAAACCCTGCCATACATCAGGTCCGACTTTCTCAAAAAGGCTTCTCCGTCTGTTTTTTGTTTGCTTGTGTTTGTTGTTGTTGTTTCTCCTGCTGGATTGAAGCATTGTGGAGGTTCATTTCACCTGATGAAATGTCTGTCTCTTAGTTGCCAAGCATGCAGGGAAATTCAATCTTGGATTTTTCTTTGGTATCAATTTTGTCAAATATAGTGGGAAGTATACATCCCCCCCCAAAAAATGCTGCACCACAAATATGACCCTACATGCCATATGATCCTCTGAGAGGATCATGTGAGGATCTGAAAGGTGTAATCCTGCCCCGACTAGTCATCACCTCCAGGGGAGAATGAGAATGCTTTTCCAGACCCCCCAAAATGCTCAGAGAGTTCTCTTTGCACAGTGCTAATGATAGTCACAGTTATATTTTGAAATGATTACAACATTTAAAGAATAAAACATCATAGCCCTAGCCGGTTTGCTTCAGCATATAAATCATCAGCCTGTGGACTGAAGGGTCCCGGGTTTGATTCCTGCCAAAGGCACATGCCCAGGTTATGCGCTCGATCCCCAGTAGGGGGTGTGCTGGAGGCAGCCCATGGATAATTCTCTCTCATTATTGATTTAATCTCTCTCTCTCTCTCCCTTCCTCTCTGAAATCAATAAACATATATTTAAAAAGGATGAAGGATCATAAAAGTTAAGTCTCAAATACTTGAGAGTTCCTATAATTCTGAAGCATACATAATTTTTATATTTGTAGGATTTCATAATAACTCAGGATGTTTCTCCCCAGGAACAGTACTCTGAAAGCTGGGTGAAATTACACTAATAATAGCTTGTTTTCTAGAAATTATTTCATAGCTTACAAATCACATTAATCACAATATTTTCTATCATACTTTATGCTCATAAAATATGATGAGCAATAGTATCTTAAAGTAGTCTTTATTTTATATATACAATAATTGGAGAATAATTATTTAAGATTATGTTAAGTTGGGAAGACTTAGGTTTGAATTTCCTCTCTGTCTCATTTTTTTTTTAATCTCAAACTGGGATATCAATATTTATTTCATTGAATTGTTTTGAGAATTAAAAGAGACACAATGTACATATTGATAGCTATTACTTTCAAGCTGGAAAGAAGTTTAGACAATATTTAAGATAATTTCTTAACAGTGGCCTAACTAGTCAACAGATGATTCAGGGTTGGAGATGGGAAATGGCTGAAGTTTGTTCACATTTGGTCCCAGAATGTTCCTTTAGAAAAAGAGGCATTTTCAACTAGAGTTGGGAGTATGAGCTCTATGGGGAAAAATTTTTCCCCTAGAAAATCTAATTTTGACTCTGTGAATTGGATCAGTGGCCATAGCCATGAACTCTCTAGAATCATGATATGCAGCATAAACTGTAACTTAAAGGCATTTCCATAAATAGCAAACCATAAAATCATGTCACAAGAACAAATCAAGTTACTTGGTCAAGCTATTCACTATTCATATAGTTTATTCAATAGTGATGTTTGAGTTCACTGAGAAATATATCCATGAATTCGATGCTCATACTCTGTCACTTGCAAATTCAAAACAGTCCCTAATAGCACTGAGCATGGAGTTAGCAGCTTGGACTTGAATTTCTTTCCCTCCCAGTTACTAGCTGTGGGCCAGTGCAGTCACTGAATTAAGGATCAATTTCTTATTGACTGATTGCCTACATGTTAGAGCCCTATGTTGAGGGCTATGGCTGCATTCACAAGGCTGACACCACCCCAGTCTTCACAGAGCTTATAATCTTAAGGATGCTAGCTGTTGAATGGCCGCCATTCAACAACTAATTACAGGATTATTCAATTACAGTTTGAATTATAGCTAGTAAAACTAAGCAATATGTTCTCTATAACAAATCTATTTCTAAAGCATGTACTATGCCACTCTATAAAGACAGTAAAGTACAAACTATACTAAGTTTAGAGGTGGTATAAGGATGGTCAAAGAAGTTACTTTCTAATATTTTATCAGTGAGTGTCTTTCTTAAATATCACTTTTAATTTGAATGTAGCTTTCACCAATTTGTTATAGCTGGTCAGAATTTATTCCGTGGCACAGCACCGTAAACAATAGCTTCACAGGCAATGTGCAGTAGTAATTGCTGTCTGGTTATCAGCAGTGATCTATGCTTCTTGGACTCATAGTGTTATTGCTGATCTTTTAAAGTGAGTGCATCAATAATGATACATTCCAAGAGAGCACAGACTAAACTTTGGGTAAATTTTAGCGTATTTGGGGGGCTATGGATTCCATTACTTTAATATCTCAATTGTTAATAAATGTAACCTGTTCTAAAACAGCATTGTAAATTGAGATCCTAGACTCCTTTGATAAATAAGATTTAGAATGACCGTCTCAATAGCTAAATATTCAGTATTTTTGCATAGATAAATATAAATTCTAAATACTACATTTTGAGTACTTTCACTAACTTAAAACTATTATATTGCCTATGAACTTGATCACTATACCCTGAAATTTATTTTTATTAAAAATCAGTTACCCAAAAACTTTTGGGCAAATTTTAATTCCTTATAACTTTGTTATGAAATTTTGGCTAAGTCCCTGAGGGGGGAAAAAAAAAAGTCTCCTTTCAAATTAAGTGGCTATTGTAAAATCAAATTATTCATGCTATCACTGTAACTGATTCAACACATTAAAACTATAGCTCTCTGGCACTGACATCAAGCGTCATGTGCTTCTCTCTACCACCACGGTATCTCCATTTGAAGCTGTTACAATATTCTTGAAAATGGTTTAGCTTGTCTATGTGATACATTTTCATTAAAAATATCTCATTTGGGATAAATCATAATGATTCAACTGATGACTTCAAAAGACAATAATACACACTACCAGTGAGCATTAATATTATTTTAATAGGATTTTTCAGTTTGCTGACAGAAAAAGATTCTGTTCATATTAAAGAAAAAGTATATTATTATTATTTAGTGTCACAGATATTATGCATAATTCAAGATGTCCAACATACCTCCATTTAAAAGGAATGAAGCACTTGGCTGTTATTATTTTCTTGAGCATTCAACATGAAATGCTTCCAATTTTAGAAAAAATATGCTCCTACCACTTCTATTTATCAGCATAGCAATGTTTGAAAACGGATTTGATAGATTCAGCAAGTCCTTTAGCTTTATAAGGACAAGTGAGGAGACTATTTTTTTTCATCATGATATCACACAAAACTAATGCACGTACTCACTTAATCTCTATGACAGCTATTAGAGAAAAAACAGTTAAAAGAGTTTTCTGTCGTCGTAATTACTAATGATGAAATTTTTATCTGCTTAGCAATGGTAGTCTGTCCAATTAGTTTCTATGGCTCTGTGGTTCTGCATAAACATAATAAAATTTGCTTGTTTCCATCATGATTTTGCTGAGGCTCTCTTGCCTGGGCAAATCTCCAGATTGGCAAGCTCAAGCAGATTTTAAAATATCTTTTCCATATATCACCCACACTTGTTCTGCTTGCAGATGGATTGATGTCTAAGCTCAGAGAGTTGTAACTAAGCTGCTTTTCTCGGCAGAAAAGTTCATTTTGCTTCAGCTGTTGCAAATATCTCCCTTACCTCCCACTAATTCAGTGTTTTCCACTTGTTCCAGCCAGCGTCCAACGACTCAGGCACACGGTTCAAGGATCACAGTGAAGAATGCCAAGTAAGGGTATCTTTTTCCAGAGGGCGGGTCCAAAGTCATTCTTCTCCCTTGACACATTGCATACCTTGTCTACATGGGTAAGGTATGATAATGTATTTTATTTGTCATTCTAGTTCAGCAGGAAATAATTGATAGACTGGCTGCCTGAAGGTTTGGTTTTGAAACTTAAACATTTAAGTCCTTGTATTTTATAGCTTGTTAAATAATTTTAAAAATACTCAAAGAACAAATTCTATTTTTCATGGTTTTTGGTTCTTTTATAAAAGAACTGTCTCTAAAAGAGCAGGAAAAAGAGGATCTCAAAAATAGAAATTAAAAATGGAAATCTCAAAGCCAACAGTACCTGCCACATATAGAGATCAACCTAATAATGTATTTCATTTGGGCCTCATTTTGACTATTACCCACTATTAATGAGGCTTAGATTCTAGGATCATAGAATGTTAGACTATACCTAGAGGGAATCTCCAACCTCCTCATTTTAAGAAGAGAAAAATAATTCTTATAGAGTTAGGTGACTTGGCTAAAGACAGATGGGGAAATTAAAGGGGAAATTAAAGCCACCTCCCACCCCAACTTCTGTGCCATTGTACTCTCTTCTAAAAATAATTATTGTAGCCTATACAATCCCTCATTCATTGCAATATAAACCCACACACATGTCCTTAGACAGTGAGTGGATCAGGGCCCTCATCTTCATCTTCAAATAGCAAACTTCATTACTCAAAAACTAATCATGAGCCCAGCTGGCATGGCTCAATGGTTGAGTGTCAACATACTAGTATGAACCAGGAGGTCATAGTTTGATTCCTGGTCGAGGCACCTGCTAGGTTTGTGGGATCAGTCCCCAGTGTAGGGCGTGCATGTTTCTGTCTCTCTCTCCCTCTCCCTTTCTCTCTGGAATCAATAAAATTTAAAAAAACAACAACTAATCATGAAATTATATCTAATAGATGTCCACTTTTGATGTTCACAGCAAAACAAACAAACAAAGAAGAGAAGCAGGGAAATAGTACTTATAAGTTCATAAATCTCTGGTAAATGTATATGAAATGGTTTAAATGTATATTCAACTGTTTTAAATAGCAGTTAAGTGTTGAGAGTATTTTTATTCTACTGAAGAATATAGCAGTTGAGAGTCAATTTTCTGAGCCAGGGTGACTGGGGTCAGATCCCAGTTTGCTCATATGTAAAACAGGGCTAATAAAGAACTGAGCTCAGGGGGTTATTTGGAGGTTAAATATGTCAATAAGCTTATGTTGTTGATGTTGCTGTTGTTGTTTCCACCATCATCATTATTGTTTTCTTAAAAAATTATAATGATAAGCTATTTTTAAAAACATGGCTATATATTTTTCACAATTTTGTATTCTCTATAACCAATACATTCCTTTTGATAAAACATTTACTAGAAAATTGCATCTGAGGCATTTTCTGAGTTGAATGTAGAGCCATGAGCAATAAGATTTCAACATTAAAAATGTATTGTATGGAAATGACTTTATACTGAACTCCAAATAAAAATAATTAGTGATTAAGGTGTTACAATATATTGTAAAAAGTTATTTCACATTGCCCTAATCATTTTGGCTCAGTGGATAGAGCGTCAGCCTGCAGACTCAAGAGTCCCAGGTTTGATTCCGGTCAAGGGCATGTACCTTGGTGGTGGGCACACCCCCAGTAGGGGGTGTGCAGAAGGCAGCTGATCAATGTTTCTCGCTAATCAATATTTCTAACTCTCTATCCCTCTCCCTTTATCTCTGAAAAAAATCAATAAAATATATATATTTTTAAAAAGTTATTTCACATATATCATCTACTCTTCAGTTGACTTTATATTCTCTTCCTCAGTTTTCTTATAAGGAGAAAAAGTATATTGACAAGATCTCTAAGAAGCTTCCAGTCCCAAAAGCTCTATGATTGTACAGCATTCTTTGACTCTATCATTTTTCAAAGGGAGCTTCTGTATTCTCAATAACAAGTAAACAAGTACCACAATTTTTGCTAAGATGTAAGTATTTTACCTTTAATTAACAGAGTGATCATATTTTTATTTACTACGGTATTTGTGTATGTTATTCTGAATTTTTGGGAGACCTAAGTCTCCAAGAACACTGTAGTAATATGACATAGGAAATACCTTTGCTAAGAGTAAAAGGTAGAGAACCTACATAAAAATTAAATAAATTTAAAATCCTAAAAATTATTTTGGAATAGATTTGAGCTAAATGAGGGCATAAAATTAGTAGGAAACAAAGTTTTCTATAAGATAAACTTGAAAGAATCAAGATTTTTTGTAAGTGCATATACAAAACTACAACTTCAAAAAGATGGGCTAGAGTATTGATTGGGAGAGAAAGGCTAGATAAAGATGCTACTAGAGGCCCGGTGCATGAAAATTCATGTACTGGAGCGGGGGGAGGAGGGGCATCCCTCAGCCCAGTCTGTCCCCTCTCACAGTCCTGGAGCCCTCAGGGGAGGGAGGTGACCCAGCGATCAGGGAAAGGCGACGCCCCATCACACCTCTGCTGCTGCCACTACCGGCAGTGCAAGCCTCAGCCAGCCCTGGTTACCTGCGCCTCGGGTGGCCCTGGGAGGCTGGGCAGCCACCATTTGAGGCTTGCCTGCACCTTGGGCTGGCCCTGGGAGGCTGGGGGTGCTGAGGTGACTGGGGGACTCCAGAGGCAGTCACACAGCAAGGCCGGGCCCACCTGGGGGTGAACCTGGCCTTGCTGAATGCCTGCCACCCCGACGGAGCTGAGGGAACTGGGCACCGCCATCTTTGAGGGTGGAGCAGTCAATTAGCATATTCCCTTCTTATAGGCTGTGGGCTCTGCCATCTTTGTGATGGTGTGAGGGTCAATTAGCACATTCCCTCTTTATTAGATAGGATATGTAGGAGGTGTATAAAAGCCCTGCTTCCTGATCCCAAGTCTTATCACACCACCTTGCCATGTATTCACTAAAGCTGCTAGGGGATTATAACTTAGATTTTATCTAAAATGACAATTTTTGCATCTCCTTCCCAATCCCTATCCTGCTTCTCCAATACCCTTACTAATTTCTCCCAAGAACACCCCCTTACTAAATTATGAGCATAAACTTTTTCATTGTAATTGTGCTTCTAGACAAAAAAACGTAAACAGTAACTTTGCAGCCTTTAGAGAAATCTTGGAGAGTAACAGAGAAAGTAGATATTTCATTTACACTTTTTTCAACATCTTCTCACCCAATCTTTATTTACAATTTTTATGTTCATAAACCTTAATTGTATAGAGGTATTACATATAAATTAATTAATGTACACTTAAGTATATAATAATTATACAAATTAATATCTCATATTTATGTACCAATTTGTAGTTATAGATCTTGTCTATGCTTTATAGGTTTTCTAAAAGTGGATGACCATTAAACATTATCACTCAAAGAAAAGCATTTCAAGTCTAAAGTCAACAGATATTCATAATCTTCATTCTTTTATGTCATGTTTATCATAAATGCTGCCTATCATAGTCAATGTCATCTGCTATTTTGCATTTCGCTAAAGTACCTTCTTTTCTTTTTCACATAATGTCTTTTGTTTGGTTAACATTCCACAACTGTGTCCCTCAATAGTAGAAAAGAAGAACACTTTCAATCTCATTTTATGAGGCAGCATTACACCAATATTAACGTCAGACAAAGACAAAACAAGAAAAGAAAACTATAGACCAATATATCCCTAAGGACTTGAAGGCTACTTCCCTGGACTTGGTGAGCAAAAGCCATACACATTGTTTACTATATAGCAGTTTATTTTGACTTTTTTTTTTCTCTAATCAATATACTCTAATATCTACTAAGTATTGTTCAATACTGTGTTAGCTATTATTATTATGGGTCAAGTATTGAGAAAATCAGAAATACGCACTTTTACAAAGGTTATTTATAGTGGAAAACCTCTGGCTAGAAAGTCCATAGGACTAAATTTAAGCTTCAAGGTGGTGGAAAAGAAAGAGTGTGACGTTCAAGTCAGAGACTATGGGTTCAAGCTGGTTCCGCTATATACTAATAGGATGATCTTGGATAAGTCATACCCTTTTGGGGTTTCAGTGGGCTATTGTGAAATTATGTAATAACTTGGCTAACTAACAAGTTGGTTGTGAAGAAATTAGCTAATTTTTAGAAATTAGCTGATAAAAATACAATTTTAAAGCTCAGTATAAATGTTATTTTTTAAGTCCTAGCTTTGCCCACTCTGCCTACCCTTATGAAACTTGTAAGGGTATGATAGCTGATTTGTTCACTTAAATGTACATATTCATTTAAACAAACCTGACAGAAAGGTGTGAGTATCAGCATTTTTACAGTTAAAGAAAATAAAGTCACAAAGATTGTACCTTGGATGTGTTCACATGAGTGACTGCCAGGGAGTATTTAGGTTGTACTTTTCCATATGACCCAGCTAAAAGGAGGAGCTGAACTACATAATCCCAAAAGTCTCTTTTAACTATAAAATTCATGATTTTTTTTCCTCATAAAACGTTTGCAGATCCTGTGGTGAAACACACTAGTGCCCATCTGACCTCACCAGAGCAGAGGCCACGGTGCTGGGAGGGCCTGGGAAACGGTGTGCAGCTCTGAAAGCAAATTAGTGCAGCAAACTGTTTGTCACAGAAATCTGATGCACGCTGGTTGAGAGGGTTATTTCAGCAGTTGGTATAGACAAGGTTAGGCTAGGTTATGTTATATAACGAAGTACATTAAAATCTCAGCGACTTAACATAAAAACTGGTTTCTTATTCGTGCTATATACAGAACAGCAGAGGTTCCACTGGGGTAGCTGGAGTTAGCAGCCCAGGTTACACAAAAGCTTAACGGTGAGTTCAGCTTTCCTGGAAAGGGATGATGAAAAATCATGGACTGGCTTATAAAATTTCTTTTCTTTTGGCTAATTATTTAGCGTCACAGGGGCAACAAAGGACAGTTCAATTGTAAGTCCAGAAGCAGGATTGTATTTAGTAAACAGCTGTAATGACTACTATTGTCACCTACTTTCTGTTTTATGATTATTTTATAAGTTACAAATCACTTTCTGACACATTATTTCATTATCGAGAACAATAGGAAGCTACACTGGTGATAGCTCATAAATAAGTAGACATCCTATATATAATTTTAATGCAGGGCTTTCAAACTTACCTATCTCCTTTCCATTTCACCAGTGTCCTCCTGGAAATAAACTAATTTATCACATCGTGCAATTCAAGCAAGACAGGTAGTCATGCCCTAGCTCAAATATGTTAATTATGTAAAAATTAGAGGCCTGGTACACGAAATTCATGCATGGGGTGGGGGGGTCACCTCAGCCCAGCCTGCACCATCTCCAATCCGGGACCTCTAGGGGGATGCCCAACTGCTGGTTTAGCCCTGATCCTTAGGATCGGGCCTAAACCGGCATTCAGACATCCCTCTCACAATCCTGGACTGCTGGCTCCTAATCGCTCACCTGCCTGCCTGCCTGATTGCCCCTAACTGCTGCCCCCCCCTTCTGGCTTGATTGCCTCTCACTTCCTCTGCATGCTGGCCTGATTGCCCCCCTCCCCCCACTGGCCTGGGTGCCCCCAACTGATGCTCTCTGCTGGCCTGGTCACCCCCAACTGCCTTCCCTGCCGGCCTGGTCGCCCCACACAGCCTGCTGTTCAGTCGTTTGGTCATCCCTCACTAACCCCCCCTGCTGGCCTGGTCGTAGGCAGCCATCTTGTGAGGGTGTGAGGTTAATTTGCATATTACCTCTTTATTATATAGGATTTTGGCATTAGGTTTTTATAACCAAAGTAGTATTTCTAGACAGAAACTGGTTATATCCATATAGGAAAACCCTTTAGTTCAGGGTCCAGGAAAGAAATGAATATAGTGAAGCAAGCTTGACATTTCCCTATCCTTTCTCACATATACACTTAAATTTAGGTAGGAGAACCGTATAATTTAATTGCTCACCCCAGGGCATTGCCCATTTTAGGGAATGAAAGTGTGGTTGGCATGAGCAGAGCAAAACTTCTTTACAGGTTTGAATGTTTTTATATTAACAAAATGTTTTAGTAAATAAAATATTTTAATCATAGATCAGTTATATTTATGAAGAGAATAATTTAAATTTTATCTAAAAACATATAAAACATATATTCAAACACATTAACCATAGTAAGTTATTCTCTGGGGGGGAAAAAAAGAAAAAATTGAAAAGCTAATCTAAAATACCGTTGATAACTTGGCTACGTATTCAGGATTTCCTGTTGTTGGGGAGGAAGCAATGTTCTTCTACCCTTAAGGTCCCTTCAGCTGGTCTAATAATAAAATAGCCATGAGACAGATAAGTAAGGGAAAGTGGCCATTTAATTACATACAAATATGTGAAAACCCCACATTCAGGAGAGGTTCAGAGACAGGAAGAGAAATTGAGGTATATAAGTCACTCTGAGCTAGGAATGCAATAAGGCACCTTGGGGCTTCAGCAGTTAATTGCAGGGAGAGGGCACATTCAGTAATCAGTAATTTGCCCTGCCAGACAGATAGGTTATCTTTGATAATCTCATGCTGGGCCAGACCCCTGATTCAAATTCTAGGTAGTTCAGAAGGGGCAGAAGTTTCTCTTGAGCCTGCAGGTTCGTGGTTGCCTTCAGCTCCAAAGAATCTGCAGCACCCCTACACTGCACTTAAGAAACTTGAAACCAAGGGACCTGGTAAGTGGACACAAAACCATGACCACATGAGATTCCCACAAATATGGCTAACAGCTAAATACTAAATACTATGTGAGGAAATCCACCTAACGGGAGTTAGCAAACACACAGTCCATTTTACCTTTATATGATGACTAGAGGCCCGATGCACAAAATTTGTGAAAGGGGCTCGGCCCTCACAGTGCTGGCTGCCTCACGGCCCTGAGGCCCTGTCCAATGGTCATTCCAGAAGGTCATTCAGGAAGGTCATTCTGCTGCCTGGTTAATTAGCATATTAGCTCTTTATTATATAGGATTATATTTTTACATTACTTTAACAGATGTTCCAAAAATGTTTTCAAATAATTACTAAGGTCTTTGATAGCAAAGAATAAGCAATCAGGAGAGGTGGTATGTTTTCAGCAACAAGATCTCCAAGAAGGGTGACAAGAAAGAGAGACATACCTAAATCAAAGGTATTTGTGGCACAGAATTGCACAAAATCTCAGAATGAGTAGAGGTCAGTGTGAAGAGGAGAGAACAAAGGCAAAGCTGTGTTATTCCGTAACTTGTTGCAAAGCAAAAACAAAAGGAAGCTGCAGATATAGAGACTGGAGTTAAAAAAGAAATTACCAAAAGCATCTGATAAGAAAGACTAATAATATGCCTGTCAATGACAACAAATGCTTCCTCTGCAAGTTCTAAAGACGGAGGAAAGTGAGTAAGTGATAAGCCCCCATTTCCCTTTAAAAATGCCCGACAAGGCAAACCACAGAGCAAACTCTGGATGAAGATAAATGGAAACAAAAGAAAGTCACATTTCCTTTATTGTTAAAATTATTTCAGATTGCACTAAACCATCAAATATCTGCAGCTCCTCTTTATCCTTTATCCACCACTTTCACTTTCACATGCTCTTGAATAAAATGAGTATTTCATTTTCCCTGGCATCTGTCCATCTTCCTCATCCTTCTCACCTGTTTCTCCTTTACTTTCAACTATTATCTCTTAAAGCGTTTCAATGCCAGTCATCATTCTGTTTCAATGCAGTAAAACTTTAATTTTATGAGTACAAGTCTAAAAAAATTAAAAAGAAGGTGTAAGGTGAATTGTAATACATTAACAGAAATGTTGTGTTCCATATTTTAATATTAACACAACCACAAACAAGCAAAAGCATACCATCCCGATAAATATAAAGTGTCTTTATAAGGACAAACTATGGCGTTTGGAATACAGTAGTAAATTTTAGCAAAGCATAATTAAAGAAAAGATTCAGATTGCCAAACTTTAGTACATTATCAGGAAATTGTCATTATGTCTATTGAAAAAAAGTGTCACACAAAAATTCATTATTGTTCTATTTGAAATTGTTTTCTCATCATTTTCCAAATTATAAATTTCGTATTATAACAGTAGTAACAATAATAATAAAAAAAATTACAAGATATTCTGCCAAGTATTATTCATAATAGAATATGAGCAGAAAGAGTCAAACTGAAGTCTCATCATGGTTGTCATTCTCCTCTTAAGAATTAAACTTTATTAACATTTGGTTAAATTTTCTTGTAAAACATGCTTTTAATTCATGCACTCAAAATACTAAGATCAATATTGTTTACATCTCCATTGCTATTGAAAAGAATTAGCTAGCATTTAATTTATTTATATTTATCATTATTTCATATTTTCAGATAAACTGAGAAAAATAATATTGGGAGAAAACTCTCCTAGAATTTATTTGTATATTTCTAATAATTTACTATTTTTTCTGTGTTTATGTCCTGATCAAATTTGTTTTTAATTCTTATCTCTACCTCAGAACTTACATGCTTTGGTTTTGTTGTTTAATTTTTACCTAACCTAACTAAAAAATTTCTGAATGTTATATAAGTACCTGTGGATGTTAGCCTAGGTAGCTAGATAATAATAAAGGAAGGAAAAAAGGGAATTAGACATTAAGAAGCCTAATAAATAAGGGATCTGAATGGGACAATAAGCCTACTTCAATAGGAAAATACAGCTCACACACTCCCCAAGGGACCACTGCATCCTTCATCCTTGCGGCTTAATCGCCGAAGTGGGCAGGAAGGATCCTTCCTGGTCATTAACCAGGATTACCAAGGGAGAGAGAAAACAATAAAGGGGGAAATTCCTCTTTGGATCCATGCCCCATAGAACTTGAGATGGTTCAGGGGAAAGGTCCTTCTACTATGAGGTATACACAATAGAAGCCCAGATGGTCGGCATAAAGGCCTATCTATCCAGCCTGGGAAAATGATTATATTGGACAAAGGACAGGAAACCTCAGAAGATCTAGGAAATGGATTGTTTAGGGGGAGGGCCTAAGATCAGTCTGTGAAGGATTGGGACTTTGATTGGTTAGGCTTTTGTTTTGTTTTTCTTATTGATATTTTAGAGAAAGAGAGGAAGGGAGAGAGAGAAACAATGATGTGAGAGCAGAACATCACTGGGCTGCCTCCTGCACACCCTCTACAGGGACTGAGCCAAAAACCCCAGCATGTGCCCTGACTGGGAATCAAACTACCATGTGAAAATTGAACTGGAACGCCCTGAATTTCCGGGTACTTGTCCTGATGGATTTGAAGAATGAAGCCACAGACAAAAGGTGATAGGTGAAAAGTACAGAAACTTTATTGCAACCAGACACTGCCTCTAAAGCTGAATTCTAAATTCTAAGACTCAGTCCCTCCTAGACGGACAGAGGAGCCCCTGAGAAGGGTGACTGCTGCTTTCTTTGTCTTGAGGCATTAAATAGGCTGCAGTTCTTTATGTGAACCTGACCCCTTCTTATTGGTCATTCTGCTACACAGACTTAGTTTTCAAAGCTCAAAGACAACGTGGTATCTCCCACCTACTCTCCCTCTATCTTATTGGTTGGAGTCCCTATTGATTTATCTTCTAGCTCTCCCTGTTGTGTTAGCAGAGAAAGTCTTATCTGATAGCCCTTCCAGTTACTCAGGTCAGGGCTACTTTTGGTCCAACTTAGGGTCACTTTAATTGCTCAGGCCAGAGATACCCCTGTCCTTGGTTTATGGCTGTCTCTAATTGCACAGGCCAGATATATTTCTATGTGTCTATGCTATTTCTCTATCCTCTGTACAAGTAAGATAAACACCCTTCCTATGGACCATTTTCATTCCTAAAACTTCCTAAACCTGCCGAATTAAACAAGCCACCTAAACCTTTCAAAGCCAGCAATCTTTCAGTGTCTGGGACCATACTGAACCAGCCGAGCCACACTGGCCACAGCTGCTTGGTTAGTTTACAAGAGCACCTGGTCCCAGATAATATAATTCAAGATAATATAATCCAAGCTTGACAAAGGCAAAATCTCTCTTGCTTCCTGGCCAGTTTGGTAATACATGCTCACCCTGTTCATTCATGTGTTCTCTCCCTCCATAGCAGCCATGTGGGCCTACCAACAACCTGGGGCAGCCCAGTAGCCATGTGAGGTGGTGCCAAGCTCAGGTTTGGATACAATAACGGAGCTCCAGCCAGAGTGAACCCGGGTACAGAGACTACACTGGTCATCCAGAGAAAAAGGTTAAACTGGACCAAGCTCTGGTATGTACTAAGAGCAGAATTTCTGGACCCTGGTCTTTTTCCTGGGTTTGATGAAGACAGGGCTAAACTCCCACAGCTGGATGGAGCTGAACTCAGGACAGCCCATGTTGTTTCTCCCATCTTCAATAAATCCCACCACCATACCTCATCCCCTATGTGTGGTCCCTGAAATGCGTTTCTTGTGACACTGCAAAGACCCCACTTTCATCAGCAATATGGGAGCCCACTGAGACTGCAGAATTGGTCTAAAGATTATTATGAAGGGAAACCATTTGAGCTACAGACGATGCACAAAGAAATCTCTGAACTTCTTTTATCTGACTCAAGCAGAACCTCTTGGAAGTACAGCTGCCATTAACCACTCTCTGAGGAAGTTTCCTATGAATTCAGCTGCCATGGAAACAGAGTGCCCATTACCATTAGCATAAAAAAAGTCAAGTAGAACCTTGTACAGTTTCCAATTGATGCCCTAAACCCTCCCATCTTTTGTTAAGTTTGGTAAATAAACTTTTATCCCTAGCTATTCAGCGAGTTTTCACTAAGCAACTCCCATATGTAAATGTGGATAAACTTTATCTATTCTCCTCTTCATTTATCGATTGTCAGTTAATTTGCAGGCCCCCATCACTGGACCCAAGTTGAAAAAGGAAACAGGTTTTCTTTCCAACTGTTTTGTGGACTCAGATAGGGTTGTTGAGACTCCCTGCTAGCTCCATAGAATGCAATTAAGATCCCAACACCTCAGACCAATCCAGCAAAGTAAACTGCATTTATTAGTCAGGCTCCTGGATCTTTGTTGGGGTTTGGTTGAGTAAGAGCCTCTCCTGGTCTTCTTTTCTAAAGGTATTTTTCAAAGTTTAGATTTACAGTAGGAAATTTATGGTTAGAGCTAGGTCCTTGGATATTGTGAATATGAATATATATATATATATATATATATATATATATATATATATATATATATATATATATAATCTCCAATGTGTCTTATTTGTCTCTGTCTTTTTGTGTTGTTGCTGCTTGTTATAAGGAGAATAATAGGGTAGGACACAGGCATAGATCTTTAAAGCTTATTGTCCTAGCTCACTGGTGAGTTTGTAAATCACCAATAAAACTGGATGAATTTCTCCTTCCATCTCAATGCTGTATTCTAAGAACTTGGCTGGATACAGTGTTCTCTCTGGTTTTCTGCCTGCCTGGGGTGAATTTGAGGAGGCTGGTGTAAGGTCTGACTGCAGGTCAAGTTGGAGAGCTGAGAATTCATAGCCAACCAGGCAGAAATGTGGGCAGCGGGTGTTAGGTAGGAAATTAGACATGAGTGGTGCCTGCCTTGGAATCCTGAACAAGGGTCGGGCCAATAATGCCTTCTAACCCCTCTCTAGGGGCAGCCCAGCAGCCAGCAAACCGCCAGCAGGCAGGTTCAGAGCCAGCAGGTTCTTTGGTGCAAGTTGAGAGGAAAATTACATGACCTCAATGTGACCTTACTAGGGCTCTGGGCTAATGATAATAAAATTTGCATTTTGATTTTGACCCCAGACCCCATGGATGGTTCTGTGTGCATTATGGATAAGGGTATGCCCAGGAAAAATATAGTTTCTGTCAATCATCCCTGAATGCAAATGAAAGTCTCTACTCAGAAATTCCCTTTTTTAAACCCATGAGTTTGGGGCCATTCTCATTCTCTCTCTCTCTCTCTCTTTCTCTCTCTCTCTCTCTCTCTCTCTCTCTCTCTCTCTCTCTCTCTCTCCAAGGGGCACACTCATGCCATTCCTTTTTCCCTTCCCTTCCTCCGCAGGCACGTATTCCCCAACCTCTAAGTCTAAGGGATCCTAAGAGACTTGCAATCAGGGGGAAATTGGGCAGCTGAAGTTCGACTTGGGCTAACCCCCTAAACCTATCTCCAAGGCCCCCTTTTCTCTGACTTCCCAGTGAACTAAAGCAGCCCATTAGTTTCTTTCTCTCTCTCTCTCTCTCTCTCTCTCTCTCTCTCTCTCTCTCTCTCTCTCTCTCTCTCCCCCCCCCCCCCATCAGCTCTTCATTTGGAATGTATCTGCAATATGCAATAAGCCCCACTTTACTTTCATTTTCTGTGTAGACAAAAAGTACCAAGGTCCCAGCTTTAACCCCAATGGTAAAACCGGGATGCCACAGGTGCAGCTTGCATCTTAATGACCATTGCCAGCTCTTAGGAATTTTGTTTTAGTCTAAATAATGGGACTCTTGTCTCATTCCTGTTGCCTGTGCTACTAACTGTAGCCAAGGGGGTCCTTGCTTTCTCTCCCATTGGCTGTTTTTGTGTACGGGGGCTATCAATGTCCCCTTTAGGGACACCTTTTGTGTCCATGGTTAAATCACAAAAACACTTATTGGCTTCAGTCACATTAAAAATGGGTATACTCTTTGAAGTTAGGTTAGAATCCCAGGCTTCTTTGTTTGGGAAGTACTTTTAAGGATCATTTAGAAGGTCACTGGCTCCTTTGAGAAAACATAAATCTCCAAAGCTGACTCCACTAAGATCTTCCTTTCCTACTTCAACTCCTCAATTCTCTATAGTTATTGGAACTTTAGACCACCCTGTGACCCTCTGGGCCTCTCAGGTGGTCAGGGACTCTCATAAAGAGAAAAAAACAATAGTGAGATAATTGGTAAAAAATGTTTAGTCCACAGACTCCATAAGATTGTACATCATAATGAAAGAAAATCTTTAAAAAGTCTTGACAATTATTTAGGGGAAGTTTTAGCCCTCATATTGAGCAGGTAACAACTTCTTCCATCTGCCAGAAACACAATACAGATAAAATTATATAAGCAGTGAAAGAAGATAATCAACTCATTTAAAGTAGTAAATTTATATTTATGACTTACTCATTAAAATTTTATCATGAAAGCCATAAATATCTCTATTTTCATTTATCTGTAAGTTTGTATATATGTTAAGTATACATGACATCTTTCCACCAAATTAGAAAAGGAATTCTATTCTAATTGGCCTAGAGAAAATAAGCCTTTATATAAATTAGGTATTTCTAAAACTCTCAGAAATATAGGAACTAATCTAAATGCCTTTCAAATTCATGTGATTTGGAGAAGCCTTTGGTAAACAAGAGTAGTTGAATATTGTTGGTTCAATAAAACAGGCATGGCCTGGCCAGAGTGACTTGGTGGTTAAGCATCAACTTATGAACCAGGAGGTCCTGGTTCTATTTTACAGTCAGGGCACATGGCTAGATTGTGGGCTTGACCCCCAGTATGGATCATGCAGGAGGCAGCTGATCAATGATTCTCTCTCATCGTTCATGTTTCTATCTCTCTCTCCCCCTCCCTTCTTCTCTGAAATCAATAAAAAAAATATTAAAAAACAGGCATGCCCTCAGAGTTGACAGCATTACCTATACTAAAGTTATACATTTTTATTCTACCTAAGCTTACTAGTCAAATAAGCTAATAATATATCTACTAAATGTTTAATATTATAAAATTTATAGATTTAATTTCAATAAAATCTAGTCATTTCTCTGAGAAACTTTATTTCAACAATAATTTTTTTTTATTATATGTCTGCTGACATATAAAATCTTTATGGTAACTTGAAATCTTAGAGTTATTCTAAGTAATAGATATTCAATAAATATCTGGATTATTTCTAAATAAGTTAAAATGCTTCTTGGGAAGAAAGTAAGGAAATGTGGGCCAGTTAATAAACATGTTCTTTCTATCACACTCAAAAATTGTACTATAAAGAAGTATATGTCTCTAGAAATTGTGAAATGATGTAATCATAAAATTTGCTAATCTACTATAGAGCGTTGGTATATGACTGGCAATTCATAATTGTCTATTTCTTAGTTTTCACTGTAAAGTGAAGGTTACTAATGGTTAAAAATTATAATAAAAATAAAAATATACAAATAAAACTACTATAAACAGCAAGAGTAAAGGAAAAATCTTTGTATGAAAAGTATACTAGTAAAGAGAAACAGTATATGTAGTAAAAATACATAATAAATACATATGTACTTTATACATTTATTATAAGGAATTGGCTTATGTGATTATGAACCTGATAAGTCTCATGATCTGCCACCTGCAGGTTGGAAAATCAGAAAAGCAAGTGATGTAGCTGAGAACTAGGAGAGTCAATGGTGTAAGTTAGTAGAGGGCAGAAGACTGACGTCCCAGCTCATCAGTCAGGCAGAGGGTGACTTTGTTCTTACTCTGCCATTTCGTTCTATTAGGGCACTCAATGGATTGGATGATGCCCAGTTACATTGGGGAGGGCAATCTACTCCATGCAATCCACTAATTCAAATGCTAGTCTCATCAAGAAACAACCACACACACATGCACACACACACACACATTCACAGAAATAATGTTTCATCAGGGTAACCCATGTCCCAGTCAAGTTGACAAATAAAATTAACCATAATAAAAAATATTCAAGGTATATAGGATGTGTTTTTATTAAGGGATAAAAAGCGTGATTTAGCTCTAAAGTAGTTGTTTAAGGTTAAAATTTGTTCAAAGTGAATAAAAGGAAAGTGTAAGAGAAAAGCCTAAATAGCTATAGGAAGTTATAAGGGGTCTGAAGAAAAGGAAAAAGTGGGAAGACTATCTTATGTGATCAATATAGCTAAGATTTACTAGGTTTTTAATGCGCTTTAATGTCAAAAGTGTATGATGAAAAGCTTGAGCTCAGTTTTCTCTCTCTTAAAAAGATGATTGTTCTGCTTTTAATAAGAGGATAAAAGCTTTCTCTTTACCTTTTGACTAATCTACCTAGGAAAGAAAAACTCTGTATCAGAATAATTTCTGTGCTTAATGTTGTATTTGCCATGTCCTCCATTGTTTAAGAGAAATAAGTTATATGGTAAAAGAGATCAATATTTTTGTTTGCTCTGTAGTAATGTTACCTCATACTTATATTTCATAAATATTTTATTCTCACTTTGGTTGAATAGATAACTAAGAATTTTTTTATAATGACCTGTGATCCTATTTAATCAAGTGTTTAAAATTTTTGACATTTTTGACAAGTTTTGACATTTTTCATTTCAAAAATAAAATCCTAAATAAATCATGGTCTTGAGCTGACTTTGAGGTTACTCAGAGGGCCCTTAAAAGTCTCAAATCATTTTTTTTTTACCTTGTAAAAAGAGAGTTGTTTTTAAATAATTGGTTAGGTGATATGTTGGCTGGCATGAAAAGCATTGTCAAGTAAGAAAAGATTCTTAATCTTCTATAGTTTATACCTGTATGGATAAATGTTATTACTATAAATATGTCAAGAATTATATAAAATACTTAGAAAAATTATAACGCCCTTGCTGTCCATATGTCCTTATGGTGCTTTATCTGATAGTACAAAACAACGATAAAATGTTATCATTCATAATTCTACTTATTTAAAATGTTGTATATCCCAGAAACAACCAAATTTCCTTGTCAATTACATTATTTTGATGAGCTCTATTCAGATCTTGCACTAATCATTATTTTACTCTAATGCTTTCTTGAAACTTTTTGCAATCAGCTGCAACCCAGAATGCTTCATCTTTATCCAAAGGGACTGTCTCAGAAACCAATAGAAAAGATTGCTTAGCAGGCTCTGAGGTATATACTTCTGATAGTGTTAGTAACTCTGAAATTATACCACTGGACTGAGTAATGATTTCTACTACTCTGGAGAAGTTGATGGTTTCATGAAACTACTAACCCAATATCAAGAAAAAATAAGAGTTACAAGGGATTAAATAAAGTGATAATGATTAAGTTTTATAAAATTTTTTTGAACATTACTTATTTTTCATATTTTATTTTTCAGATTTAAGGAACCTCTTTTCTCATTTTCTTAAGCTATCTATAACATACAAATTGAATAGATTATACTTTTGCACACAGAAGTAAAACATTTATCTTTTCTTCCTGTATGATCCCTCTAGAATTCATTAAGCATTCTCATTAAGTATTCTTACATGGCAATATGGTGATTTGCATAAATTCAATGAGAATGTGTTATTTTTAGAACATTCTTGGGAAAATTGATCATATTATCAAGGCTTTAACTGGAATATTATATTTGAGAATGATATATACAAAAGCAGATGTGATTAGACAGTTTGAAGGAACTGAGACTGACCTTATGAGCGAATGGCATATAACAGTTCTGAGCCTTACACATAAGAAAAGCCACCTCCTGGAAGGCTCCGGAACCCCAGGATATTTTGAGGGACCTTGAGAGGAGTTCACCCACATCTACAGGTCTCTGCAGGTGAATGTACAACGGTTCATTCCTGGCTCTCCAACCTGAGGCTCTGTATAGCAAGTTCCAGTAAAGCACATTTTTAAAAAAGCTTATGTGGTCAATTACTATTTGTGCTGCACTTATGTAAATTAATAGTCAAAATTTAAGAGGACTAGTTGTAGTTTGTAAACAAAGACCGTCTAACTTTATATTTGTCCAAATGGGTGTTATTATAGAGATAAATTTTATGTTTCAATGGAAAATCCACCATTTGGCTTATCAGATTCTGGTCCTGTTCATTGTCTTTGAACTACTTTTCACCTCTTTGTAAATTAGATCCTGCTATCTTTAGCATTTGTCAGTAATTAGTTTGTCAATAATTAATGCTTCCAATTTTTCTCCCACCCTCCAGACTTGGTATCACTGAGAACTAAAAACTGACTGCCCAGATCTTTACTGGGATGCTAGGCTGTGCAGTAGCTACTCTTTTCCCAAAGCTCTGGAAGTTGAAGCTGGAAAACTTGGCAGAAACTTCAAAAGAGTTAACACAATAGTCAGGGTCACTCGGGGAGTTTACCAGAGCACCTGCATCTCCCATGCTCTACTCCTGAAGATGATTATGCCTATGCCACTGTTGTCACAAACTACAAACCCGGAAATCCACCAGATTGCCATTACTGTCCTCGCTCCATTCTCTAAAGGCATTTTGAGCTTTACATCTAGAATCCTCTCAACTATCTGAACTCTGGGCTCAGAAATTAGGTTTATATATAGTCTGCTCCAAAGCTTGCTATTTTCCTATCCTGTTGATTTTATACCAATGTCTCTTAGTGGATGGCATTTATTGCCCTCATCATACAAAGCCTTAATTTGATGAGTGCCAGGCTGAAAGAAATCTTACTGAACTTCTTTTATCTGACTGAACCAGAGCCTCCCTTAGAGAAAGTCACCTGTGAATTCATTCAGCTATTATGGAGACAGATTGTCCAGTCCAATTAGTATAAACAAACAAGCAAACAATGAAACAAAAAAGCAATAGAACCTTTTATACCTTCCCATTGAATCCCTATAAGCCCTTCTCCATTTTTGTTAATTTCAGCACACAAAATTAACTCTTGAGTGCAAGCACAAAGAAACTTTCTTTTTCTCCTGTTAGTCTTATTGTCAATCAATTTCCAGATCCCCAAACACTAGGCCCAAGAAGGAAGAAAGAATTTTTTTTTTCCTCTCAACACATCTTACATATATTCCAAAGATTTTCATGTAATGAAAATGATATTATTATACAATATGAGTCTCTGTTTAACAAGTTTATTTTAATATCATTCATATAGCCTATAAGTAAAATAAAAACATGTTAAATTATGGAGGATTATATGCTGGTTAAAAATGGCAGGCTAAGCACAGATGTTTTCTTACTCTCCATTATAAAATTTGAGTTTAAATGACAAAAGCATATCATAAAAATAATATTAAAAGTTACTGAAACCACAAGAGCGCTGGAAAAAGGAGAACTAAGAGGGCCTGGAAGATCAAAGGCATCCATAATTGAAAAGTGGAGAAATGACAGCAGTAAAATATTAGCCTGAGGAAAGCAAAGTACATATTGTCCTTTCCAGAGAGTTTTGGGGATGCCACAACCTCTCATTCAACACATATAAGGAGCAGGGGACTGAGGACTTACAGCATTCAGAGCAGTTCCTTTTTCCCTCCTTAAACCAACCAGCAGGAGGGAGCAAGCTCTGCCTGAAGGACCAACCCTCCATGGAAGGAGGGCTCTTGGTCTGCAGTAGATTCTGGGTTAGAGCTCTGAGGCTCGAGAGAAAAGTAGAGCAGCACTAAGCTACTTCATCAGTTTGCAATAAATCAAAAATAAAAGGAAAACAAAGTCATCTGAGGAAAGAATGATATTAAGAATACCATCTCACAAATCCACTTGAACTTGGAAATGGTGGTGACACCAACTAAGTTGCCCTTTGCTGTCCATGCATTCTATAGAAAACCCTGGTTGTCAAAATGTACAGTCCACTTCCACAGAACCTCAGTCACCATCCCATGCAAAAGTGAGGTCTTAAGGAGATACCTCTGATGTCACAAACCATTGCTAGTCCCTTACAAAAATCAATATATTTTACCCATCAAAGTGAATGAAGAACCCAGGAACATTGGAGGCTGAAGGGGAAACAATTCCAATACAATAACTGTAAATAATAAAAATTAAAAATGGAAAAAGTGACACTCGAACACATAGAGTAATTCTACTTACTACATTCAATGACATTTAAGATAAAACCACAAAATAAGAAAATAAATAATAAAAAAGGAACACTAAAATAGAAAGGTCCTGGTGAAGAAAACTACATCAAACATGGAGATGAACAAGACAAAATATGGAGATTACTAAGTGTTCTTCAGTGCAATGCTGGGTTTGACTTTCTAGACTTCTTACTTACTGGGCTCCTTTACAAATATAAAGGGTCTGAGCTTAATGCGTGAATTTTTGATTGGTAGAAATTCAGGTAATTATTTTCTGTTTCAAAAGATCTCTCCAAAGCAGCCATGGGCAAACTATGGCCCACGGGCCGGATCCGGCCCGTTTGAAATGAATAAAACTAAAAAAAAAAAAGACCGTACCCTTTTATGTAATGATGTTTACTTTGAATTTATATTAGTTCACACAAACACTCCATCCATGCTTTTGTTCCGGCCCGCCGATCCAGTTTAAGAACCCATTGTGGCCCTCTAGTCAAAAAGTTTGCCCACCCCTGCTCCAAAGCATACAGGTTGTAGACATTAATCAGTTTGAATAAAACCCAACTATCTCATTCTATCATTGTGTTAAAATTCCAGCCTCTTAAATGTTGCTTGGTATGGCTTTATCATGTTATTGGTGCCCTCATTAAGTTGAATAAAATCTTTGATACATGTTTTCTTTATATTTGCATGAGAATCTTGTTTTTTCACTGTTAACAATAGTGGGGGTCATTGACTTTGATTCCCAAGGAAACTTACCTGATGAAGTCAAGAAAAGTTGCAGAAAAGTGCACCTCATGGGCTGCTTTAAGCCCAGGCAACTCTTCACCTTTCAAAGTGAAGCCCAGAACTGATTCTCCAGTGTGCTTTTTAATTTTTTTTCTTAGCAATTTTGTGTTCTGCGTTTGTGTTTGATTTGTGCATGGCTGATAAGCTGTTCCTCTGATGGCTGCCTTCATTGGGAATTTGGTTTTATGGTTGGAGCATTTGGAGATCTCTATCAGATGAATGAATGATAGTGATCTATTTTCAGTTAGGGGAAAGATGACAACATTGTTATGCTAGTCTTCTTGTGTGTTTGTTATCTACTCATGAATTCAAATCCCTTAAGAATACTGTATCCACTGGAAAGGGAAATAGCTTTTTGATATCTGAACTGGTGGTTTTGTGTTTATGGTTTCCTTCTGACCTGTGACTGATGTAGAACTAAAACCACAAGCTCTCTCTGTGTCTGGAATTCAGAAAAGCTTTCGCCTTTCCTGGTATGAGAGTGATGTCTTTTCCTACCACCAGAGGGCAGATGATTAGGTTTCTTAAAGTAGCATTGCTCTGATTGTTTTATAAAGACTTATATGTAAATCCAACGTTCCTGAAATTCATAGAAATAAAGGAAAGTGAGCTTCTAATACTTAAGGATGCTAGACATCTTAAAAATTGTTCTTATGGAAACTGCTATCTCATACACATTAAAAAAATCCAAATCACGTAATTAAAGTAATACTTTGAACAAATTAGGCTAATTTAATACTTTTGATAAAAACATAAAAATAATAACTCTATGTTTTGGCTCAGGTTTATCAGTATGGGTTTAATGTAAGTGTATGGTTTTGTTTGTTAAAGATTTTTTCTTGTTATTTCATGAAGTGACTAGTCAATCTAAATTACCTAGACTTCTTATATTGCTTTATTAATCAAATAAGCTAATATTGTCCTTACATTATGTTTACGATTATAAAATAGTAAATTTGTACTTGACTAAATTGAATCATAATTATAACACTTTTTAATAACATTAATTATATGTGTAATATGTCAGATTAATCATAAATTTCAAGATCCTGAGGTAGCTTAAAACTATGAATAATTATTATAATCTTAATTTCAGAGTATGATCCAATATTGAAGCAATGATTACAAAACATCATTTTAAATGTATATAGTTTTGTTATTTTCATATACTATAAAATGGCCATACCTTTGTGTTATGATAATGAGTGAGTTTATGTTTGCAACTTTAAAACAGTGTCAAGTCAGTTTTGGTGGTCTAAATAAATGCTTACATATGAGAGATATCAATTATCTACTTCTCAATTTGCTGTATAAAACTGAAGTTAGTTATTTTGGTTAACATTAAAATCGATACAGTTGAGACTGTAGTTGGGAAAATGGTGCTAGTGACTTGAATGTGGAGAAAAAGTAATGGAATATGTTTTGTTCATCAAGATAAAATGTAGTTTTGTCTTAAAGTGTCTGCAGTCTAGAATGTGAAAGAGGTCAGTGAAACACAAAACTAGATAGCACTCAAAAGTTGTAGGTGTGGCCTGGCCAGTGTTGCTCAGTGGTTGAGCAAAAACCTATGAACCAGGGCACATGGTTCAATTCCCTATCAGGGCACATGCCCAGGTTGTGGGCTTGATCCCCCGTGTGGGATGTGCAGGAGGCAGCCGAGCAATGATTGATGTCTCATCATTGATGTCTCTCTCTCTCTCCCTTCCTCTCTAAAATCAATAAAATATATATTAAAAAACAACAAAAGCAAAAAACAGCCAGGGCAAGGCCTATATTACTGCCGAATATTACATTTAACTTTATCTCTATTAAAATGATAAATTGGTCTTAGATTTATTATTATAGAATATTAAAAATTACTCTTTACCTTATGCCCTGACTGGTATGGCTCAGTTGGTTTGAGTGTCATTCGACACACCAAAAGGAGGTAGGTTCAATTCCCATTTAGGGTACATGCCTAGGTTGTGGGTTTGGTCCAGTGTGGGCATGTGAGGGAGGCAACCCATCAATATTTCTCATTGACATTGATGTTTCTCTCTCTCTCTCTCTCTCTCTCTCTCTCTCTCGCTCTTGCTCTCGCTCTCTCTCCCTTCATTGCTTTAAAATCAATTAAGACAATATCCTTTACCTTCTGTGTATTTTTCTCAGCTAGATAGAAGATATCAGGTCTCTGTAGAATAATTTTCTCTACTTTGTGTATTTATAATATCCTTGATTACTTGCAATAAATAAAACCACAATATAAATAAAAACACAGACAACAAAAGTTTCCTCCTTTATGAAAAACTAGAATTTCTTATAAAATTGCTACTTTGTTTTATGTTTATTTGAAAATATGTCATCAATTTGATTAAATAGGTACACAAGTACAGTTTCTGAGGCATCTAAGATCCTCACCTTATTAAATATCCAAATCTCCTTTGACAGTTATTTTGATTTTTCCTTCCCAAGATCAGATCCTAAATTAAAAACTGAAATAAAATAAAAATTTCAGGTTATCTTTCACAGCTAACACTATCTTTGAGATTTTCCAGGTAACCTCAAGAAAATCACTAATATTGGTTATTTCATCTTGTACAATGATGATGAGCACTAGAATAATAAAGTTTGTTAGGCAGGCTCATATTTCTTAGTTAGCTCAATTGTATTGTAAGATCTACATAGAGAAAAACTCTCAAGTGCAAAAAGACACTTGCCTTTTTTTAGGTTAAGTTTACAGGGAAAATGTTTTTAATGTCAATATTTCAAAAATTGTATTCTTTTTGAGAAGACTCTGGAGTTTTTTTTGATGTTCTCACTCTCCATAAAATGTTTTTGCTTTACGTGAAATATTGATCAAACGCTTATAAAACAGTTATCTGTACCCCAAAAGAGAAATCTCCTTTTCTCTATTCTGATATCATCAGTATTTACAATAAATGAATGGTCTCTTTATCAAATATGTTTCTCCTTCCCTGTGTTTGCTAGGAGTCTCTTCTGTAAGTTACAGACTAGAATTACTGTCTTCACCAAACACAGTCAGCACCTCGTGGAAATGCTATACCAGATATTCTGAACTGTTGATACTTTGATACATAGAAGAAAATCTAAGTGACCTTGGGTTTGATAATGAGTTTTAGCTATAACATAAAAAGCATGATCCATAAAAGTAAAAAAAAAAAAAATCAATAGTTGGACTTTAATGAAATTAAAAAGTGCTGTGCAAAAGACACTCTTAAGGGAATGAAAAAAGAAAAGCCTCAAACTTGGAGAAAATATCCGTAAAACAAATATTGTATAAAGGACTGTTACACAAAATATATGAAAAACTCTTAAACTCAACAATAAAACAACAACAACAAATAACCCAATTGAAAAAATGGGCAAAATATCTAAACAGATACCTCACCAAAGAAGATATGCCATTGGCACATAAACATGTGAAGAGATGTTCAACATCATTTATGATGAAGAGCTTATGAATACAGAAATAGTAAAACACAAATACACACTTATTAGAATAGCTAAAATGCAAAATTTGACAAGCCGAATTTTAGGAAAATGTTGGAGCAATTTCTTTCATTGCTGGTAGGAACGAAAGATGGTATAGTCACTTTGGGAGACAGCTTGACAGTTTCATACAAAACATTTGTGATATGAATCAGCAATCATTCTCTCAGGTATTTACCCAAACTACTAGTATTTGATGTCTACATAACAACCTGCACATAAATGTTTATAGCAGCTTTATTCATAATCACCAAAAACTGGAATCGACCAACTTGTCATTCAATAGGTGAATAATTACACAGTGATACAGCCATGCAATGGAACATTATTTAGGAATAAAATAGAAATGAGCAATCAGGCCACAAAGAAATATGGGTAGGCATTAAATGCATATTGCTAAGTGAAAAGAAGTCAGTCTGAAAAAGCTATACACTATATAATTCTAATTATATAAATTTTTGAAAAATGTAAATCTATAGAAACTTGCCGAAACCGGTTTGGCTCAGTGGATAGAGCGTCGGCCTGCGGACTGAAGGGTCCCGGGTTCGATTCCGGTCAAGGGCATGTACTTGGGTTGCGGGCACATCCCCAGTAGGAGATGTGCAAGAGGCAGCTGATCGATGTTTCTCTCTCATCGATGTTTCTGACTCTCTATCTCTCTCCCTTCCTCTCTGCAAAAAATCAATAAAATATATTAAAAAAAAAAAAGAAACTAAAATGATCAGTGGTTTGTAAGGGTTCTGGGGAGAAAATTAAATAGGTGTAGCTTATGAACTTTTTAGGCAGTGATACTATTTTGTATAATATTGTAATGTTAGATGTAAAATTATGTATTTGTCAAAACATATCAAACTTTAAAGCACAAAGGTGAACCTTAACACATGCAAATTTAAAAAAAAAATATTTAGAAGGTTGGGGAATCCCAGGAAGAAAGACAAGGAGGCTGTAATCTAACTGTATCATCAATGTATAAAAGAACCTTACTAAAGGAGATGAGGAAAAAAAGTGCTGACTGACCTAAGTAACTCTGGAAAGAAGATAAGTCTGTAAAACTATAGGCATAAAGACTGCACATACACATTGTATTTCAGTTCTTATGGGGGTTCACAATTTTGATACTTCTATAAATATTCTGGAATTGGATAATTAAGTAAATGAATGGCAGATCGTGGAAGCCAGGTTTTTGTGGTGGTTTTTTTTTTTACTGGTGGAGTGGCCTAATCAAGGAAGAGGACTAGAATGATCCATGTGGTAATGCATTAGCTTTGCAGACCTCTATAGAACCCATGATTAATTAATGGATATGGATCAGCCGTGGGCAAACTACGGCCCGCAGGCCGGATCCGGCCCGTTCGGCTGTTCTATCCGGCCCGCGGAGCCGAAAGAGCGGAGGGTTCTCTTGCTCTCCCCTCGGCTCCTTCACCGGCAGCAGTGTTAACATGGCAACGTCGGGAAACACGGCCACAGCTCCTTCTTCTGAGTCCAGTTTAAGAACCCATTGTGGCCCTTGAGTCAAAAAGTTTGCCCAGCCCTGATATAGATTGTAACATATAGAAATTATACACACATATTTTCTTACTCTGTCAGCTGAGAAGGCCTGAATGAAACAACATCTCCTTAGCAACAAGCACACACGGTGCCCAGATCTTGGTTTCTAATATTATTCTACAATAAAAGAAACCAAGACTCTCTGAAGAAATGAATGATTTTTAGGACTAGAGCAGTAGATATACAAGATGAGGCTAATGCATCTTGTAGTGCGAGAAAGCAAGGAATCAAACCAACTGTACATTATGGGGCTCTGTCAAAAAGACCCAGGAGCCTACAGAAAGAGTTTTCAATGGACAACAAAATATAAAAGATAACATTAAATTATAGACAAAACAACAAAAAAAATCTGATTCTATACTGATGTGAATAAATTAATATATATATAAAGGAATAATATTTTAAATCCCCCATGCAGAACTATTTCAGTAAGTTATGCAGGCATTCCCCCTTCCAGTAGGACAGCAGAACTCCCCAGGCACAAGTATGGGTTCAGCATAGTGGCTTTCTTCCAAAGAACACAGTAGGGAAAGGGGGTGGGCTGGAAGAGTAACTTTCAAATGGAGAAACCTACTAACACTATCTTTGCCAGACGATCGAAGTCAACCTCAATAACAATAAATCATGTAAAGTCTGTAGTCTTGACATGATTCGATGAAAATGGTACTTTACCTCCGTGATCTTCCCCAAACCCATAACCTCAGTCTAATCATAAAATAAAAATCAGCATATTCCAAAAGGGGCATCCTATAAAATATATGAACAGAGCCCATAACTGTCAAAGCTAACAACAGCAACAACAACAACAAAATCACAAACTTTCACAATGAAGAAGAGCCTGTTTGGACTGACGGTGTCCCCCAAATTTACACATTGCAGCCTTAATCCCCAATGTGATGGTATTTGGAGGTGGGACCTTTGATAAGTAATTAGTTTTAGATGAAGTCATGAGAGTAGAGCTCCCATGATAGGATAAATACCCTTTAAAAAAAGAAAAAGAGAGAGAGAGAGAGAGAGAGAGAGAGGAGATACCTCTCTGAGTTCATGCACCAAGGAAAAGCTATATAAAGATACAACCAGGAAATTAGCTCTCACCAAGAACACTTATTCTGGCACCCTTAATTCAAACTTCTAGTCCCAGAACTGTGAGGAATAAATGTACATTGGTTAAGTAATCCAGTCTATAGTCATTCATTATAGCAGCTTAACTGACTAAGACAGAGTCTAAGAGATCTCATGACTGAAAGTAATGTCCTAGCTCGGATGGGATCCTGAAGAAAAACAAACAAAACAAACAAACAAAAATCCCATTAGGAAAAACTAAGGGATCTAAAGAAAATATGGCCGTTTAGGTAATAAAAAATGTATCAATATTAGTTCTGTAATTATAACAACCATACCAAACTAATATGAGATATTAATAATAAAGAAGACTGAGTGAAAGATATCTGAAGATATCTGAGAACTCTCGATCTTATCAGTTTTTTTTCTGTAAATCTAAAACCATTTCAAAAAATAAAATCTAGTCTAAAAAAATAAAAACCTGAAAAAATTCAGAATTACATTGAATTCAAAGAGGTTGGTCTCCTAAATACAAGAAAAGAAATCCCTAGCCATGTGTTTAAAAAAGACCAACAGCACAAGTTATAAAAATTGGCAAAGGTATGAACATAAAAGGAAATGCAAATTGGTCATGAAAAAATGGAAGATTCTCAACCTAATTTTTAATAAAAAAAATTAACATTAACACAGTGAGGTAGTGCTTTTTTGTCATACTTGGGAATAAAATATAAATGTTTGGCAACATATTCTGTTATCAGGGCTATGGGGAAATAAAGACTCATATGTTACTGGTGAAACTACATATTAAAAAATTACCACAGAGACTAATTTACTAACATCTATCAAAATTACAAAGGCATTTACATTTTCAGCCAGTAATCTGACTTTTATGAGTTTATCCTATAGATATATTTGCATCTGTTGTTCTAAGATTATTTACTGCAGCATTGGTTTTAATAAAAAAAAAAATCTTGGAAGCAACATAATTTTGCATTAGTTGAGCCCTGGGTAAATAAATTACGGCTCATCTATACAGTGGGATAGTATAAAGCTGAGACGCACTGCAGTGTAAAGTGTAAGAGCACAAATTGTAGCGAGACTAACAGGTTCAAATCCCTACTTTACCCCTTGATATTTTTGAGGTTTGCTGTAAGATCCCTGAACATGGCTTCTTCAACTATAAGTGGGGGTGAAACAAACCCACATTTCCTAGTGCTGTTTTGAAGACTATGTTTTATGACATATATCTTAATATTTTTAAAACATTTAAAAGAGTGCCTCATGCATGCTAATTACCATAAAATGTTTTCTATTGTTATGATTTTGTTATAAAAAAGAAATGAAGACATTCTCTGTATTTTGACATGGCGATAATGTTCAGTTAAAACAAAAAATGTATAAAACAGTGTGGCCATCATTAATGTATGAAGAAAATAAGAATATATATTACTTCATACTTACTAGTATTTGCATAAAGAAAATCTAGAAGCAGACACACACAAACCAAAAAACTGTGATTTATCTATAGATACGGGGAAGGAGACTTGTGAGGGCAAAGGGGGAGAATTTTTACTGTATAGCTTTTCATACTTCTTTGATTTTTTTCAACTACTTGACTGTATGACCATTGAAAATGATACTACATTCAAACTATAAATATTTATAAATATACATAAATATGTAAGGTAGATAGCAATAAGTATATCTCATTTAATATTTATATCCATCTAATGAGGTAGGTTCTACTTTCCCCAATATGCTAAAGAACTGAGAAACACAGAATTAAGTAACTTTTCTAATGTTACAAAAATAGATTAGTTGGTGTTCAAGCGCAGATCTCACTGACTACAAAGTCTATGCTCTTAGCCCCAGTCTTTCCCTGATTTGAAAGGCACATGTACGACAAGTCAGGATGCCACTAATGGGCAATGCTCTGGGAGCCACGCACTGGTCCTAGCTCTGCAGCCTCCGGGGCTTCTCTTCTCATCATTCAAGTGTGAGTTTTGGGCCAGCGAATCCCTAAACCTCCTCTACCCGTAATCCCAGATAATCTCTTTCATCTCTTTAAAAATAAATTATTTGGCATAAATCTTATGTAGAGAACATTAAACACTAACCTACTTTGGAATATATAATGTTGCTATATTGTTAACTATTTAACTTTAATATCACATATTAATTATAACTGATAACATTCCAAATTACTATTGAACAGTAAAATATTTAATACACATTTCTGAATTATAAGAAAATATTATTATATTTCTTCAAATATTAAGGTCTTTAAAAATGAATTAAATACATAATTTAATTAAACTTAGTATAATTGTAAATTATCTGCTATTATTAATTGCAACATCCTTGACTGTCAATCTCGTTACTTTAAGGTAGAGATTTCTATGGAATATGGAATGATTCTGAAGCAGGCCAGTATTTCTCACTGCAGTGGTACTTTTTAAAATTATAGTTTCTGAATCCTAACTCCTGGCGTTTCTTTGTCAGTAGGAATAGAGATGGGATTAAGGATATTTTTTTAACAAGTGATTAATGCAGATAGTCCTTAGGACAGTCTTTGAGAAATACTGTCATAGAATCCTCAAAGGAGGAAGAAAACTCTCCATTCACTTCAATATCACACCAAAGGAAGGTTTGTGATTGTGTCACATGACATTTTTACTAATAAGATTTAATAACTAAAAATAAAATATTTTTATCCAAAAATAAAATATTTGGACATTGGTATCTCCCTAACCTACTAGTAACCTGCGGTATGATTCTTCTGGCCAGATGATGTTTATATAAAGAAAATGCTTTCCTTTTTATTTTCTTATATGAGGAAGGCGATAACTGATTCATTTAAAAGAACACAAAAAACAATCATTGATTTTTATTTTGTTTTAGTTGTTATTTTTAAATTGAGAGACAGATGAGGAATCATATTGGATTGAATGCAATTTCTGAATTCAATAGTGTTATAAATCAGATAAAAAAGACAAAATAAAGATATCCATTTCTTAGCAGAGATACATAAAAGTGGATATTCGAAACACTATAGTATATCATGTCAAATATAATCCACAAGGAATAGTGATCGCCATTCATATTCTCTGTCTTCTCTATTTTTTGATGGAACTGGTAGATAGTAAAATATGTTTAACAATGCCATCAACTACTGAGAGATTAAAAAGAAAACTTTGTAAAATTGAAATATATCTAAACCCTCATGGCTATCTGCTTTGTTACTTTATTTTTTTAATTTTTTTCTTTATTGATTAAGGTATTACATATTTGTCCTTATCCTCCCATTGCCCCCTACCCCTTCACTCATGCCCTCACCCCCCTGGTGCCTGTGTCCATTGGTTAAGCTTATGTGCATGCATACAAGTCCTTTGGTTGATCTCTCCCCCTTACCTCCACCTTCCCCTACCTTCCCTCTGAGGTTTGACAGTCTGATCGATGTTTCTCTCTCTCTGGATCTGTTTCTGTTCATCAGTTTATGTTGTTTATTATATTCACAAATGAGTGGGATCATGTGATATTTATCTTTCTCTGACTGGCTTATTTTGCTTAGCATAATGTTCTTCAGGTCCATCCATGCTGTTGCAAATAGTAAGAATTCCTTCTTTTTTACCGTAGCATAGTATTCCATTGTGTAGATGTACCACAGTTTTTTAAACCACTCATTTGCTGATGGGTACTTAGGCTGTTTCCAAATCTTAGCTATGGTGAATTGTGCTTCTATGAACATAGGGGTGCATATAGCCTTTCTGATTGGTGTTTCTGATTTCTTGGGATATATTCCCAGTAGTGTGATCACTGGGTCAAATGGGAGTTCCATTTTTAGTTTTTTGAGGAAACTCCATACCTTTCTCCACAGTGGCTGCACCAGTCTGCATTCCCACCAGCAATGCACGAGGGTTCCTTTTTCTCCACATCTTCTCCAGTACTTGTCATTTGTTGATTTATTGATGATAGCCATTCTGATAGGTATGAGATGGTACCACATTGTCATTTTGATTTTCATCTATTGGATGATTAGTGACTTTGAGTATATTTTCATATGTCTCTTGGCCTTCCTTATGTCCTCTTTTGGAGAGTATCTATTTAGGTCCGTTGCCCATTTTTTAATTGGGTTGTTTATCTTTCTTTTGTTAAGTTGTATGAGTTCTCTGTAAATATGAGATTAAACCCTTATCAGTGGTAACATTGGTAAATATGTTCTCCCCATGCAGTGGGCTTTCTTGTTGTTTTGTTGATGGTTTCTTTTGCTGTACAGAAGCTTTTTATTTTGATGTAATCCCATTTGTTTATTTTCTCTTTAGTTTCCATTGCCCTAGGAGCTGTATCAGTAAAGATATTGCTTCGGCATATGTCTGAGATTTTGCTGCCTGTGGATTCTTCTAATATTTTTATGGTTTCCCATCTTATGTTTAAGTTCTTATTCATTTTGAGTTTATTTTTTGTGTATGGTGTAAGTTGGTGGTCTAGTTTCATTTTTTTTTTTTTTGCATGTATCTGTCCAATTTTCCCAACACCATTATTGAAGAGACTATATTGACTTCATTGTATGTTCTTTCCTTCTTTGTCAAATATTAATTGAGCATAGTGGTTTGGGTCAATTTCTGGGTTCTCTATTCTATTCCAAAGGTCTATATGTCTGTTCTTGTGCCAGTATCAGGCAGTTTTGATAACAGTGGATTTGTAATACAGCTTGATATCTGGTATTGAGAGCCTTCCTACTTTGTTCTTCTTTCTCAGGATTGCTGCAGCTATTCGGAGTCATTTTTTATTCCAGATGAATTTGTGGAGAGTTTGTTCTAGGTCTGTGAAATATGTCGTTGGTATCTTAATGGAAATTGCATTGAATCTATAGATTGCTTTGGGTAGTATGGACATTTTAATGATGTTGATTCTACCAATCCATGAACACAGTATGTTCTTCCATCTGTTTATGTCTTCCTCTATCTCTTTTTTCAGTGTACTGTAGTTTTCCGAGTACAGGTCTTTTACTTCTTTAGTTAAGTTTATTCCTAGGTATCTTAAATTTTTTGGTGCGATGGTAAATGGTTTTTTTTTAAATTTTATGCATTAATCTTTCCTAAGTGTTGTTGAATGCCACTGTATATTGCTTTTAGAACTTTGAATAGCATTTTTAAAAGAAAAAAATGAAATGCCTCATATTTTAAAATGTATTTTCAATAAGTGAATTTAGCTTCCTTGAATTTATTCCTGCGTTGTATTTAGGTTTACTAATATTCTGAATCTCTTCCTTTGCCAGCAACTTCAAAAATGTGAGTTGAGACCCAAAGGTGGATTAAAGAGCAATCCCAAGGATTATATAGTATTCAATAAAGTAACTATATGAGATTTCAACACTTTTAATTTTCAGTTTGTAGTTAACTCCCATCAGTTTGTATAGAAGTCCTAGAATATTATTCTCAAAATAATATTATAAGTAATTATTATTGTTCTTAATACTAATATAACAATGGAACAATACAACATGTTGGTTACCAAAATATAACTGAAAGCAATTTTACTCTTTTTGCAATTTCTGAAGAAATCACCAATAGAGTTATTTTTTTTTTATTCCCTATTAATCAGCATCCTCACAGAAAGCGTGCCACTACCGTTTGACACTTTTCCCTGAGGCCTGTGTAAAATGTTTAGAAAATACTCAAGTTTTTGAATGTTGCAAAGATTACTAAGCCTTTTTAAAGTGCCGCTGAAGCATGAGTTAAGTTCTGCCTAAGGACATGAGGGTGGAGGCGGGAAGAGGATACGTGTAATAGCATAAACAAAAATGAAAAATAAAGAAAAGTGCATGACTGCTGGCACATAAAGTATTGTTTTCCTATTTGCAAATGGTTAAGGCCCAGCAGTGTTGCAGACCTACTTACAGGTGATTTGTCCTATTAAAATGCAAAACTACCCAACAAGAGACTGAAAAGGTGGTTTATTGTGGCGGATCATTAACTATATTTGCATTTAAATAGTCACCTTTGACCAAACATCCTCTTTATATACAATGTATTTTTTTTAATTAAATCTTTATTGTTCAGATTATAACATTTGTTCCTCTTCCCCCCCCATAACTCCCCTCCTCCTAGTTCCCACCCCACCCTCCGCCCTCACTCCCCACCCACTGTCCTCATCCATAGGTGCACGATTTTTGTCCAGTCTCTTCCCGCATCTCCCACACCCCTTTCCCCCCCAAGAATAGTCAGTCCATTCCCTTTCTATGTACCTGATTCTATTATAATCACCAGTTCATTCTGTTCATCAGATTATTTATTCACTTGATTCTTAGATTCACTTGTTGATAGATGCGTATTTGTTGTTCATAATTTGTATCTTTACCTTTTTCTTCTTCTTCCTCTTCTTAAAGGATACCTTTCAGCATTTCATATAATACTGGTTTGGTGGTGATGAACTCCTTTAGCTTTTCCTTATCTGTGAAGCTCTTTATCTGACCTTCAGTTCTGAATGATAGCTTTGCTGGATAAAGTAATCTTGGTTGTAGGTTCTTGCTATTCATCACTTTGAATATTTCTTGCCACTCCCTTCTGGCCTTCAAAGTTTCTGTTGAGAAATCAGCTGACAGTCATATGGGTATTCCCTTGTAGGTAACTGACTTTCTTTCTCTTGCTGCTTTTAAGATTCTCTCTTTGTCTTTTGCTCTTGGCATTTTAATGATGGTGTGTCTTGGTGTGGTCCTCTTTGGATTCTTTTTGTTTGGGGTTCTCTGCGCTTCCTGGACTTGTAAGTCTATTTCTTTCACCAGGTAGGGGAAGTTTTCTGTCATGATTTCTTCAAATAGGTTTTCAATATCTTGCTCTCTCTCATCTTCTGGCACCCCTATAATTCTGATGTTGGTACGCTTGAAGCTGTCCCAGAGGCTCCTTACACTATCTTCGTATTTTTGGATTCTTTTTTCATTTTGCTTTTCCGGTTGGGTGTTTTTTGCTTTTTCGCATTTCAAATCTTTGACTTGATTCTTGCGCTCCTCTGGTCTGCTGTTGGGAGTCTGTATAATATTCTTTATTTCAGTCAGTGTAATTTCTAGTTGGTTCTTTATCACAACATTGAGGATCTCATTAGATTTCTTGAGGATCTCATTATATTTATCGGTGGTCTCACCATTCTTTTCGAGGGTCTTACTAAGTTTATCGGCAGCTTCTAGACAGTTCTTGAGAGACCTTAAAAGTGTGGTTTTGAACTCTATATCCTCCATTTCTGTCATTTGTGTCCTATTTCTTTGTCTCCGCATTTTTTTATGCTTTCTTGGTGCACCCCCTTGTGGTCTTTGTGTGCAGTCTTGTTGTAGTTAAGCCTTGACTGTTGTAGGTAATACTGGGGGGGATTTGACCTCCAGGCCAACTGGCTGTGAGAAGCAGAGTTATTTTTTTTAAATGTGGGGCAACATGCCATAAAATCCCTTTGTCTTTTTTTCTTACCCTCGTAGGCAGGGTAGAGTCTCTTTAAAATCCTCTCTTTTTCTCAACCTCAAAAGAACATATTCTTAATCTACCTCAAAAGAACATTTTCTTGTGCTGGCCAGTGTGGATCAGTTGGTTTAACATCATCCCATGCACTGAGAGGTCACTGGTTCAATTCCTGGTCAGGGCACATGCCCGGGTTTCGAGCTGGATCTCCTGTCAAGGGCATGCAGGAAGCAGCAGATTGATTTCCCTCTCCCCCTCCCTTCCTCACTCTTTAAAATCAATTTAAAAAATTAAAGAACATTATCTTAATTCACCTTGGGCAGACTTGTCTCTCTATCCCTTTCCCCCTTTGTCTATCTAATTATGATGTTGATAGTAATGATTCTCTACCACTATTACCTTTAGTGCAAGTTCAGCTACTACTGTGATGTAGCCCTGGTCTGGAGATAATCAAGCAAAGATGCAACTCTCCAGCTCTCCCTAGGGCAGTCCCTGTGTGATGGGGTATGCTGATAAGAGTTCCTGGTGGTAGAGAAAATAAATGAAAGATAAAAAAGCCTGAGTAGGTAAAGGTGAAATTCTCCTTAGTGGCCATGGGAAGAAATAAGGCATTGAATACACCTATATGAACTTTTACCCAGTCTATTTTACAAAGTCAAATCACTACAGTCTTCTACAAAGAAGCATAAAATGCTAATCAGTGATAATTAGTGATCAGTTCCATCAATGGCCCAACACAGACTTTTCATTCTCTTTTTTTGTGTGTAGGGTAGCATTCCTTCCTGATATCCCAGGGGATGAGGTGTGGCTTTCCTTGGGTGCATGTATCCACCAGGAACTCTTCTGGCTAACCTGATCCTTCCCAGGAAAGAAGAACTTGGAAGTTAGGATTCAATAACTGTCATTCTCCAGTGACTATGCTTCTGCCCAGAGGAGGAAGATGGAATATTTACCACATCCTGTTCTTCATGTGTGAATTGAACCACAAGATGTGCCTTGGTGCCTTATTTGAAGTCAACCCCTTAATGGGCAGGCAGACAGAAGATTATCAGTTAGTTTTGTCTATCAATTCTGGGATCTGAAAAATACCAAAGAACAGCAATCATTTGTGTGACTGAACCTAACAGTTTCTTATCTGAACACTAGACTGGCTTTCAAGCAATGTTTTATAAACTAGAGTTGTATACAAGAAAATCCGTTAATTGAATAATGTTCCACATACAGTAGTTTTAAATAATATCGAATAAAAGGAAACTATCGACTGTATTGCATGTATTAAGTGTAAAGTGGCTTAGTAAATTTTTCTTTCAATTGTGTATGCAGGTATTTGATGTATGTCTCTGTATAATAGATTGCAATGTAAAGTGTATTTTTTTATGTGGGTCATAATCTAAAAAGTTAGAGCCCAAGTAGTCTCACAATTGGGTTTGAATAATTCATATATCCTAGTCCAATAGAATGTATCTATATCTTACCTGACTTCAAAAAGTGTGGCAAAATTTTTTATCACTTTTGGTTCCCTGGTCTATTCTGATTTTCCAACTTCATTTTTCTGAGCTTCATTGGTTGGCTTTACTCTCCAAAGCTATTCTTTCTCTCTCCCTCCATAGACTTCATTTTCTAGAGTACTTTTATGTCCACAGAAAAGTTGTGTGGAAAATACCAAGTTCTCAGATACCCGTGCCCCAGACATGCACAGCCTCTCCCACTATCAACCACTATCAATACACCCACCAGAGTGCTATACTTGTTATAATCAATGAATCTACATTGGCATATCATTATCAGCCCAAATCCATACTTTACACAAGAATACACATATGGTGTTGTGCATTCTATGGGTTTTAACAAATGTATTCACCATTGTATTATCCTCATACAGATTAGTTCCACTGCCTTAAATATCCTCTGTGCTCTGTCTATTCATCCTTTCCTCCCCTCAACCCCTGGCAAAGAAAGGTATTTTTACTGTCTCCATAGCTTTGCCTTTTCCAGAATGTCATATAGTTGTAATTACATACTGTGCACCTTTTCAGATTTGTTTCTTTCACTTAGTGATATGCAGTAAAATTTGCTCAATGTATTCTTACGGCTTGGTAGTACTCTATCATAAACTGTGGTGCAGCAAACAATGAAATCTTTCCATACAAGTTTTGGAAATTATGAATAAAGCTTCTATACACATCTGTGTGCAGGTTTTTGTGGGGTATAACTTATTAGCTCATTTGGGTAAATACCAAGGAGCATGATTTCTGAATTGTATGGCAAGCATATGTTCAGTTATATAAGAAACTACAAACTCTCTTCCAGCGTGACTGTACTTCCATATTCCCACAAGCGTACCTGTTGCTCCATAACCTCACCAGCATTTGGTGTTGCCAGTGTTCCAGATTCTGGCAATTCTAATAGGCATGTAGTGATATCTCATGGTTGTTTTAATTTGCATCTCCCTGATGACATATGATGTGGAGAATCTTTTTATATGATTATTTGCCAAATGCTTTCTTCTTTGGTAACTTCTGTGTAGATACGTTTATGTTTTTAAAATTGAGTTGTTTATTTTCTGATTGTTGGGTTTTATAACTTCTTGGTATATTTTGGATAACAGTCCTTTATTAGCTATGTGCTTTGAAAATGCTTTCTCCCAGTCTGTGGCTTGTTTTCTCAAAGCAATGTTTTGTTTTGTTTTAAAAATATTTTTTATTGATTTCAGAGAGGAAGGGAGAGGGAGAGAGAGCAACATCAATGATGAGAGAGAACCATTGACCAGCTGTCTCCTGCATGCCTCATACTAGAAATCAAGCCCACAACCCAGGCATGTGCCCTGAGCCAGAATTAAACCGTGACCTCCTGGTTCATAGGTGGATGCTCAACCACATTATTAACCAATGTCATCCCTATAAACTTAATAAATTAAAAAAAAGAAATACTAACACTTCAAAACATTGACTCAATTTTAAAATATGCATACATAAGATAATTTTATGTTAGCTAAAACCTTTTTGATAGTAGGCATGGAATAAATACAAAATATATGATGTATTAGAGACTGAAGTAATATTTTTAGTTCTTAGATACTTTTTAAATATATTTGGTAATTTTAATTTCTGTAAAAATTTAATCCCAGATAAAATTATCAAAATCACTGTACCTGACTTGGCCATATGCAACCTACTAACAAAAATGTTATTCACAAATTATAGTTAATGATGTTTTGAGCATATTTACTTAGAATGACAAGTTATGTCAAGTGAGCTTAGATAAATAATGGTATGTCAGGATAACATTAATTCATCTATTAGTTTATATTTAACTTTTGGTGATTTAAAAAAGTAACTTTTATGATAAATATAAAATTCATTAATAAACATACAGTCATTGAATGTTTAAATCACGTGTCTATAATCAGTAAAAAATGGGATATAATAAACTTAGAACACATTTCATTTTATACAGTTGTATAATTTAATAAGGAAAAGGACCCCCAAAGACATAGCAGTGTGCTGAAATTGTTTTTATTTCCCATAAAACTAGCATTGTTTAACTGTGATCAAGGAAAGTAAATACTAGGCTTGATATATGTTTTCTTGACTAAAACTCTTCCACATTTTAGTTTTGCTGAGTTTAACTATTTAGCTGTTGTAAAATAAAAACTCCAATTCACTTTATATATTGTTGAGAAGTAAAGTTTACTATTTGCTACCACATAAATATCACAGAAGAGATTTACTATGTATTGCAAAAGGAGCAACACAACTTTCATATGCACAGAATAGTTTAGACTATTTTCTATCACCTACACACTGAAATGCTAGGGGATCAAGTCTTAAACCCAGGGTGTCATCTAGAATTTCTTTCTCAGATATCAATTCCTTACCTAGTAATTGACTTTATGAGTCAAACAGTGATAGGAGTCATTATATCAGCCAACCAAAAGGATAAATTAAAAACAAAAACATCTACATTAAAACTCTTATGTAGTGATTCTTTTGCTTTTTTCAAATAAAAAAATTATTTTTAATGCTAGAAGTAAGCTATTTACATTTTGGGACAATCTCAGAGAGCTACAATGCTGAGACTGACCTTATGGTGTCAAGAATTATATGAAATTTTGTTTCTTTTTTCATAATTTCAGTTGAGTTAAATTAAATTCTTTTAAACATCTTAGATCTTTCATTTATCACTTGAGTGCTTTTTTAAAAAAATACTCACTAAAGGATATCTTTCCATTAATTTTTAGAAAAAGTGGGAGGGGGAGAGACAGAGAGACAGACAGATCTATGTGAGAGAGACACATGGATTGTTTACCTCTGGTGCACATGTCCCAACTGGGGGACTGGGGCTAGGAATCAAGCCTGCAATTGAGGTACGTGTTCTTGACCAGAATGGAAACCATGACCCTTCAGTCTGAGTGCTGATGCTCTATTCACTGAGCAAAACCAGCTAGGGCCCACTTGAGTGCTTTTGATGTCAAAACACTGATCATAGATAAATCTGAACCATTGGAAAAGGTGGTTTTGTTATTCATAACCAATTTGAGACAGGAAGATAATTTGTTATAAATGTTACATGTGATTAGAAAATTGATGAATAATGACAATAATGTAATGCACATTTAAAAATATTAATATTATTTTATAGTAATTAATGACATAGTAAATAATAGGCTACAAAAGTTATTAGCAAAAAAGAAATCTGAAAATGGATAACTGGACTGAAATTAGAAAATCTTATTATAAAACATAAATGAAAATCAATGAAAAACATAACTCTAAACAATTACATAAGAAATCGTCTACCAGGCATTATTGTAACTGTGGATTGATGATATGGTGGCTATATATTTTATTTCATTTTCAATATTGTTTTGGGAAGAGAAGAATAAGATGGATTGTGAATTCAATACAAATTTTTCCCAAAGTAAAGATTATGAAGGAAACAAGCAAACAACTGAAACAAAACAAGAAAGATTCCTAGTTCCAGGGAGCTCTCAATTCAATACAGATGTCTCTTGGGGATTGGCTCACTCACTGCTTTGCAGGAATAGTTTGACATGTGCTCTGATCAGACTGGTATACAACTTAAAAAATAAAAGAAATTACATAACATTTCTATACCAGTATTGACAGATGGAAGAAAGAAATTTAAATAAGTGGTAGTTTAGTATAAATGTAAAGGATATACTGCATTAGTAATGACACCGAAAGATAAAGGAGGTCTTTGCTGTTTGACATCCTTTCTCTGACCTTAGTGGTGTGCATAATGAGATGGTTAGCTAGGGTATAATAAAAGATCTGGAAGAAATAAAGAATCAGCTCCATGAATAAAACTCATTTTGCCCAAGTAATTTCTTCACCTGGCCAGTACATGGAAAGGAAATGGGTCGTGTATAAAACAGAGGAACAATTAGGGAACTTATCCAAGGTCATGTAGCTCATGGATGATAGATCTGAAATTTGTATCCAAGTTTCCCTTTAATAAGTTCTCTCAGAAAAAGTGGCTACTGTACATATTAATGATTCTAGAACCTATTAAATTATGTGCACTCAGACACACACACATTTACCACACAAAATTGAACAGAGAAAACATTTTAATAAGAAATAAGAAAACATAAGAAACAAGCAATAGATTGAAAATTAATTTATATAAATTTTCATTCTATCATTAAATCTTTCTGAGACTTAGGGATATTAATTAGCTTCCCCAAAGTCACTAAATTAATAAGTAGAAAACACAAATTTGAACACAGGCATTTCCAAAGCCAATGACTTATATGTTCCCATCTCTTTCTTCAGAGTACAAAAACCATAAGTAATTTGAATTATGAAATTATGTTCCCTCATTCTAAGCAACCATTACAATGTACAAAACTGAAGGCCTATGCCAGGACAGGCCAAGAGAATTGTTTTGTTATTCTAAATTATGTTGAAATGTGCTTTTCCAATGTTAGAATGCCCTTGGAGAGTACAGAAACTTTGACAAGAAAAGAAACTGAAAGTCAGAGGGGAGAGGTTATTAAAGTACAGAGAATAGCCTCATTCTGCTTCTCCCCAGTGATATTCCTACACTTGTCTCAGTGAAAGGATTAACTACCTTAGATATGTTTCACCTCCCCTATTTATATATAAAGTAGAAGCATAACTTTATAGAAAAATTAGAGTTCAAAGTTTATAGCTCAGTGCTAAATCACTTAAATTATTTCTTCTGTGGATAGCACCAAAATCTCTGTGGAAATGTACTATTTTCATATCTACTCTTTTTCTCCTCATTAATGGAATTCTAAAACTAAGTATCTTTGAAATTTGTTCAATCATTTCTTTAAACTGCAAAAAAAAGGAATTATAGGGTCACCTAGTTTCATTTATATTTTTTAATACATGATAGCTGGAAAAAATCAAATATTATCGAAATCTATTTCCATATGCTTCAGAAGCAAAATTATGAATGTATATTAATGGATATTCTGCAAACTTTCTTAGAGACCATTAATTTGCCAATGCATAACAAAGCTTCAAAAAGAAAAAGTATTTAGACTAATAATTTTTCTTATAGGAATTCATCCTCAGGAAAAAAAAATCAAAGAAATTTACAAGGAAATGTTTATAATGATATTTATCACAGTATTATAAATAATGACAAAAAGAAGGAATTTAGCAATAGCATAAGCAATTCAGACTAAGCAATTTGCAGATCATGGTACATTAATAAAATATGGTAACTAAAGATTCTGTTAAATAAAATAGTAATCCTATGCAATAAAAGGGTAATATGCAAATTGACCCTAACAGCAGAACCACCTGGTAACAACAGGTCGCTATGATGCGCACTGACCACCAGGGGGCAGATGCTCAATGCAGGAACTGGCCCCTGGTGGTCAGTGTACTTCCACAGGGAGAGCAACACTCAGCCAGAAGCCTCTCCTGCCTCCACGGCAGCACTAAGGATGTCGACCTAAGCCGTTAGTTGGACATCCCCCAAGGTCTCCTGGGCTGCCAGAGGGATGTCTGACTGCCAGCATAGGCCTGATCCCCTGGGGAGTGGGCTAAGCTGTCAGTTGGACATCCCCTGAGGAATCCCGGACTGAAAGAGGGCACAGGCTGAGCTGAGGCACACCCCCACTCTGAGCGCATGAATTTTCATGCACTGGGCCTCTAGCATAATATAAACTATATTTTGTGTAGAAATAATAAAATAATTGCAGAGGTTAAGGCATTTTGTAAAAGTATAAAAAACAGAACTGGTAAAATATTAAAGTGCAGGGTCATTAAAATAAAGCAATACTGCACAAAAAGTTGGCAACTATAATTAGGAGAAAAATGAAATAAAATTAAGAAATAGACAGGGTAGTCATGAGAGACAAGAAGGATATTTTTAAAATTATAAAATAATACATTTCTGCTAATAATTTTGAAAATTCAGATGCTACTTAAACTTTCTATGATATAAAAAGCATGGAAACAACTCAATACATTACCATGTATTATAAAAATAGCATAAGAAAAGGAAATTATTTAGGGCTCCTCAATTAAGAGATTTTTAAAATAGCAAACAAAAAGGTATCAACTGAATAATATAATGTCACAAAAGGTATGGATGACATTAAAATTACAAAAATATAAAAGACTCTTTTACAAATAATGTCATAATCACAATGTTCACTTGTTTTTTTTAAAAAAAAAATTGTTGGAAATCTCTTTAAATTGTCAAAAATGTCTACTTTGACAATTTTAAAAATTTGAAAGTATTGAAATAAAAATTTATAAATAGATAGAATAATTTTTATATATGTATATATAATGTGTCCATTCAGCACTGTCAGTTAGGAGAAGAGTAATATATATCGAGAGAAGGAGACTATTTGTACAGATTTAAGAACACATGCTGCATTTTCATACTTAGAAAACTGGGCAATTTGGGATTTTTAGAATCATGGGTGTGAAATTCTTCTAAAGTACAACATTGATCACAAGACCAGTATGCAGATGAGAAAGCTGAGATCCAGGAATGGTGAATATATAGAGAAAATTATTTAAAACAATAATCATCATGTTCATTTTCTGACAGAATAGAATTGAAATTATTAGATAAAATTGAAATTAGTGTTCTTCGGCAACACTAAGATGAAGCCAATATGTTTAGTACTAGAAAGAAAAACATATAAGTATTCCAGAACATAAACATCATTCTGAATATTAAGTTTTATAGCCAAAAATAATCCCTAAATTGATATTCTCCCATTTTTTGTGTGTCTCAGTCAGAAACTTGTTAAAAGCTTTTTTCTTTTTTTTTTTTTCCCCAAATGGTTTTCTTGAGAAATCCTATTTTGTGATTGGGTACAATCCCCAAACAGCTACTACTGACATAAAAACAGAGAGATATTCTGCCTAAATCACGGGCTCCATTTCACCGCATAAACAGCCAATAGTTTTCCAGTAGAGAAACCAGCAATGATCACACAGTTAAATAATAGCTACATACCTGCCAGGTTACTGTGATTTTTGGCATCCTTGGCATACACTCTTAATTTGGCCAAATACTATTTCAGTTGCTGCCATGCCATTCCCAGAGGTAGTCTTTGGCTTTGTAAACTGATCTGACATCTGCAGTGCTTCCAGGAATGAGGTTTAAAAATATAACAGTGTCTGTGGAGAGGTATATAGAGACATGAGAGTTAAAAATAAATATACTTTTTTTCATTTGGGAGTTAAATATATTCCTTATCCATGACAAATTTTTGAAACATACATATTTGCTTTTCATCTAAGCCTTAAAGAAAAATAAAAACTAGAGGCTCAGTGCACGAAATTCGTGCACAGATAGGGTCCCTAGGCCTGGCTGGCAATCAGGGTTGATCGTGGTCTTACTTCTCCAGGCTGCCAGCTGTTGGCCGGGCTTTCCTTTCCCCAGCTACCTTCCCCCACTGCCAGCTGTTGACTGGGGCCATCCTTTTTTTTGTGCCACCCCCTGGTGGTCAGCACACATCAAAGCAAGCGGTCCAACTCCCGGTTTCCTGATCGAACTCCTGAGGGAATAATTTGCATATTAGCCTTTTGTTATATAGACTGATGAAAGCTCAAAACACTCTAGCCATGTTGGCAAATTTTATGTAGCTTAAAATCAGATTTTTTTACAGCAGCTTTTTAAAACTATCTCTCATGTTGTAGTTAAGTATAGATTTTATGGATTTATTCCTCTCAGTTTAATCTCACTAATCCTTCCCTTGATTTAACTTTGAATTTCTGGTTTTACATCACTTTCCCTAACTATAACCAGGATAGTCATGTTGATACTATCCTACTTTTTTTAGACTTTCTAAGGAACAAGTTTGATAACTATAAATTTTTATCAGACTATATTACTTTCTGTTCAAAATTTCCCAATAATATTCTTCTAAATCTGGAACTACTTGAGAGAATCCACTTTTTTAAAAAAAGGTAAAACAATTTGCTATTATTGTTTTGTGGATTTTTACTCTTGTTTACTTACCTGAATATTTTTCCTCTTCTCTCAATGCTGTTATTTCTAATTTCCTATCAAATTCTTAAAAGTATATGTGTTTTTATTTATTGAGGCATTATTAAAAAATGTTGAAAAAAGATGTTGTCCTCTTGCCACCTTATTTTTCAGGGAATCTGTGCTGATTTAGACCAGCATTTTCAAAGGCTAATCTGTTAAATGATGAAAGAAACCTTTCCCAGGCCAACTAACTTTGGAATTCATTTCATTAAATTTGATCAAGTAAGGTTCTTTGCTGTAAAACTTTACAGAATAATAGACAAAAACATTTTATAATTCTCTAATAGAATTATACAAACTCATTTACCTAAATAAACTTCTTGTGTCTAAGAGTCACTTAGACTTGCATGTTACTAAACCAGTTTAGGGAGAATGTGGATTAAGTGTCAATCACTTCAATATCACATTGTCATTAAACTATTTCTGTCTTTTGTTTATTTTATTTGTTTGTTTTATATATATTTTAAATAATTTTAGAGAGGAAGGGAGATGGAGGAAGAGAGAAACATCAATGATATGAGAGAATCATTGATCGGCTGCCTCCTGCATGGCCCCAATGCGGATCAAGCTCACAACCAGGGCATGTGCCCTGACTGGGATTCAAACTGTGACCTCCTGGTTCATAGGTTAATGCTTAACCACCGAGCCATGCTGATTGGGCTCTCTGTTCCTAGTTGGACATTTCATGTGCCAACTAGAGGCCTGATGCACGAAATTCGTGCAAGGGCTCAGCCCTTGCAGCCCCAGTTTCGTCCAGAAGGTCATCCAGAAGGATGTCAGGAAGGTCATTTGGCTGTCTGGTCTAATTAGCATATGATGCTTTCATTATTATAGATACCCTCCCAGGACAAATATTGAGTGTGTCCTAATTATTCTTCCACAGGTTGAACAGAGTGATGAAAGGGCCGAAAAGGTCACTGTTTAAATAGAGTTTATATTTTAAAGGATAAAAGATAACATATAAGTAGATCAATTCAAGTACTGATGAGTGCCTGTACAAAATAATAGTGGATAAAATGGGAAGAACTGAGAGAAGTTTAGATGGATTCTCAGGAAAAGTGTCTCTTAAAGGATGACATTTGGGCTGAGACTGGGATTAAAAGATGAAACCATGCATATGAAGATTATAGGCCAGAGAGCTCAAAGTAAAGGGAAAAGCAGCAAAGCTGCAAAGGTGGAAATAAGTTTGGTGTTTTCTAATAATTTACAGTGTCCTGGCATGGTCAGAGCAAAAGCAAGGAGAAGGTAAGAGAGAGATAAGCAATAAGACTGGAGAGGGAGGCAGTGACCATGCCATGTAGAGGCTGTGTGGAGCTTGGATTTTAGTCTACGTGCAATGAGAAACCATTGGAGGGTTTAGAGCAGAAGGATGCCTTGAATTTTAAAACACCACTATGGCTGCTGTGTGCAGAATGGCTAATTAGGGAGCAAAAGTAGAAACAGGCAAACCATTAAATAGACTATTGCATTAGCCCAAATGAGTGAAGATTTCTTGAACTAGGGGAGTAGCGATGCAAATAAGGTATATATTTTGGAAATAAATAACAGGATTTGCTGCTAGGTAAGGTATGGGAGCTGAGAAAAAGAAAATTAATGATAATTTCTACCTTAGTTTAATCAATAGAGTGGATATGGTGTTATTTATTGATATGACAAAGATTGGAGAAGGAAAATGAGGACAATAGGAAGACAAGAGCTTACTTGTGTTTTGAGATCTTGGTAAAGAAATCAAGTAGGCATTTAGATATATAAACTTGAAGCTGAGAAGAGAGATAAAGGCTGTAAAGTGTTTAGTATAGATGATATTGGAAGTTATGGGACTGAATAGGTTACCTAGAGGGATAAAGGTAATAGGAAAGAATGAATGACCTAGGCCAAAACCTGGGAGGTAACATATATTTTGAAATTTATAATTTTATACATTTTTTAAATGGCCTTGTGTCTTGAGAAGTGGGTGCCGGAAGCCAATTCCAGCATGTCAGCAGGGCTGAATCATCTGGAGATGGCTGAGGGCATTTCCCCAAACATGAAAAGGATGCAAAAATGATTGCTTACACCAGATAGCTAAGGGCATCTCCATCTACATGTGATTGCCTCTTCCTGGCCAAACACCTGAGCAGCCATGGGCAGTTTTTCACCAATCTGACAATGGACTCTGTATACCTAACCCTACCCTTTAATGTGCATATCTACCTTGCCTTAGGACAAATTGTGTTAATAAATAGCAAGGGGTCCTGAGACAAGGAGAACTTGGTTTCTTTAGCCAAGCTCCTCTGGCTCCCCAAATGCCTTTCAAAATTATGTTTCGTCTCTGGACTCTTATTTAATCTACACGCAGCGCCTCCTCCAGATTCCTGAACCCTTCTAGATGCTGGATCAAGAACCCAAGCATTAAGTGGGCATAGTCAGGAAGCTTCAGTATTATCTGAGAATGTGTAGACACAGTTCTGGGGAAACCATGGGAAAACACACACCAGATCAGACCAAAGCCAGATATTGGAATTATGTTCTCAATCAGAATATATAACCCTGTGAAGGCAGAATCCTCAAGTCATATCATTCAGAAGAAGTACAACTGCTAGGTTTCTTACTCCTAGCTTATTAAAAAAAACCAAACATTTAATTTCTGATATATTAAGGCATAACACTTGATTTTCTGAGAGCAGAATTAAAACATTAGTACTGATCCAGGCAAGGAAATTCAACACAGTTATACAGGTCATACACTAAGCAAAACTTTATTTACATTAAGAAATCTATTATGAAAGGAGTTTTTAGAGGTAAAATAGGCAGGTTTAGGGAGTTTTAGAAATAAAGAGGGTCCATGGGGGGAGTGCTACAAAGGTAGGGCTATGGAGCTGCCAAAAGGCATACATTCACAAAGGACAAAAGGTGCCACCAGATAAGGGGAGAGGAAGACACCCATTCACAGAAGATAGGGAAAAGCCACCAGAGATAGAGAAATGCTGACAAATGGGAGAAAGAGGAAAACATATTTTCATAGGAGATAGAGAATTCTACCACTGAAGGTGGAGAAAAAGAGGGGATTCTCATGTGGGGTCTGAGCTCTGAAGCTGTTATAGTGACAAATCAGGGGGGAATATCAAGAAACAAAGAACTGAAGCCTTTATAAACCTTAGAAAAAGGGGCTTATCGGGTCACCCCCTTGGGATCCCCTTCCTACGTGGGAGTCTGTACTTGTTTCCAATAAATTTCCACCTTTTCATATACCACCTTTTGTTCACGGCTTCATTCTTTGAGTCCACCTGGACAAGAACCCAGGAAAGAAATCACCTTTGCGTCCAGCTCAAAAGAAGCCACGCGTTTCAGTTAGAATATATGCTTCATTGCTATAAAGGATTTAGGGACTTCTTTTAAAATGCTACTGTTAGCCTAGGTAGCTAGTTCGTTATTAATAAAGGAAGGGAACAAATGGAATCAGACATCATCCTGCTTAAGTAGGAAGTGGCAGCTTTGCAACCATAGGGTGCGGAGTGGGCGGGGGCTTGGGGATGGAGAGTGAGGAATAAACATAAAAAGGAAATTACTCTGTTGAGGCAAGCACAGTAGAAGCCAGATGACAGGCAGAACTGTGAGGCATGGGTAGTAGGAGACAAATGGCAATCATAAAGGGAAGGAGTCCACCCTGGAAGGTTCAGGAAAGGCATTGGTTAGGGGGAGGGCCCAGCACAAGCCCACAAAGAACTAGGAAGAAGATTGGTTAGTTTGAAAGAAAGCTTATCCTTCCCAAGTCCAAGGTAATATCTTCAAAGCTTAACAAAGGCCTGATGTTTGTTTGTGTGCTCTTTCTCCCTGGCAGCCCTGTGGGCCTGGCAGCGGGTGGGCCCAAGCGCATCACTGGTCACAGTCCCAGGTGCCATCAAGCCTTGAGGCAGAGGTACAGATGGGGAAAAGAGACACCGAAAGTTGTGTGTCTTTGGATCTTGGCCCTCCTGGGCCTGACAGGTGTGGACTTCTGTACCAAGATGGAGCTGAGCCACCTGGTCCTGGATGAGACATTGAGCACCTGGAACAGCCCTCTGTTTTCACTCCAATAAATCATACCACCATGCCTCCAGTGCTCCAATGCATGGGTCCCTGAAATGCATTTTAAATATATATATATATATAAATTTCAGAGAGAAAGGGAGAGGGAGAGAGATAGAAACATCAATGATGAGAGAGAATCATTGATCGGCTGTGCCCTGAATGCCCCACACTGGGGATTGAGCAGCAACCCAGGCATGTGTCCTGATTGGGAAATGGAACTGGGACCTCCTGGTTCATAGGTCAATGCTCAACCACTGAGCTTTGCTGGCCAGGCCCTGAAATGCATTTTTCACAGCTCCATGGAAGAATGTTATTTTTGCCAGCAACACCACTGCTATTGCAATGCATACTATCTGATATAATAAAAGACTAATATGCAAATTGACCAAATGGTGGAAAAACCAGTCGCTATGATGCACAATGACCACCAGGGGGCAGACACTCAATGCAGGATCTACCCCCTGGTGGTCAGTGCGCTCCCACAGGGGGAGCGCCACTCAGCCAGAAGCCAGGCTCACGGCTGGTGAGCACAGTGGTGGTGGCGGGAGCCTGCCTCCGCAGCAGTGCTAAGGATGTCCAACTTACGGCTTAGGCCTGCTCCCCTAAGCCAGCAGTTGGACATCCCCCAAGGGCTCCCAGACTGCAGGAGGGCACAGGCCGGGCTGAAGACCGCCACAACAGTGCATGAATGTCATGCACCGGGCCTCTAGTATTTAATAAGTTCCAATCTGAAAATCTGTTTCAGCAATTAAAACAATTGAATAGAAACCAAGTTGATCCACAATAATGAAAATCACCAGCACTTATCAATCTATCTATCTATAATCTATCTTTTTATTATTTAGTGCATTGTTATATTATCCATAATCAATTAGCCAGTTTATAATGCCCTTTACATTGGATCTTTAAAAAGCTGACCTGGTCATTCCAGTTGCTTGGCTTTTATATATGTAGTTGTATAAGCACATTCTGGCTTTGCACTCTATAGGTGCTGATGGAACCAGGGAATGTTTATAAATTACAGTAGAATATTATTTACAGTCTATCTGCTTTAGATTAGATAGGTTGGGCTGTGATTATTCTTTTGAACAATGACCTAACATTGTGGTGGTGAAGTGTAGGAGAACAGAGGAAAACAGTGATAAAACTGAGACTGGAAATATCAGAAGCATTACAGCAGGTCGATGAAAAGGCAACAAAGTACCACCAACAATTGGTCTGAAGCTCATCTGAAAATCAGTTACTATGATAAAAATATTTTTTTACTCAGTTATAAAGAAAGACTTTTATTTAATTTAGTCAACATTTTCAGATAACCAAAACTGTATTATCTCAATCTTTCCATTTTTCCACTTTTTCCTTCTTAATTGAAGCATAATTATTCACTATTAGACATTTTATAGCTCAACTGTTATATAAATTTTCTTAAAATCTGTGTTATATTATTATCTATTAAAAATAAATTTAATTATTGTGCTTATATTTTTAATCCTACCTACATTTACTTTACTTTAGTGTTTTTAAATAAAATCAGATTAATATATTTGAAGATTTTATTGGGCTTGTAAAGAATAATAAACAATGGTCTGATCCTCAAGCATCTTAAAACTTGGTTTGGAAAACAAATTAAAATCATGTGGAAATATAATTCCTACAGAACAGAAATTATACTGCAATTTAAATATATGTTTTTATAGATTGTTAATAAGTCAATAATCATTAATAAAATATGAAAAGCATAGAAATGCTCAGAGTGACATTATAAAATAGTGGAATAGGAGGTTGAGACCTCAACTCCCCACAGAAACAACAAATAGAACAGAACTCACAGACAAGAATTACATTACGGGAGTTCCAGAGTGGAGTTGAAAAGTTCAAGCACCTCAGTAGAGCAAGACATTCAAGAATAGATGCAGAAAGAAGGTAACCATACCTCAATAAAGTAATAAAAAAGAAAATGAAAACATCCTGACATATTTTATTCACATTTCTTTTTTTAAAAAATATATTTTGTTGACTTTTTACAGAGAGGAAGGGAGAGGGATAGTTAGAAACATCAACGAGAGGAACATTGATCAGCTGCCTCCTGCACACTCCCTACTGGGTATGTGCCTGCAACTAAGGTATATGCCCTTGACCGGAATCAAACCTGGGACACTTGAGTCCACAGGCCGATGCTCTATCCACTGAGTCAAACCAGTTATGGCATTATTCTTGTTTCTATACACTAATAACACATGTCCCAAAAATAAATTAAGAAAACAACCTTCTTGCCAAACCGGTTTGGCTCAGTGGATAGAGCGTAGGCCTGTGGACTGAAAGGTCCTAGGTTCGATTCCGGTCAAGGGCATGTACCTTGGTTGCGGGCACATCCCCAGTAGGAGGTGTGCAAGAGGCAGCTGGTCGATGTTTCTCTCTCATCGATGTTTCTAACTCTCTATCCCTCACCCTTCCTCTCTGTAAAAAATCAATAAAAAATATTAAAACAAAGAAAACAACCTTCTTTATAATAGTATCAAAAAAATAAAATATTTAAGAATATTTTTAAAAAATCTTTTTTGTTGAAAGTATTAACTGAGTAAAAGGTCTGCACATTGAAAACTATAAATCATTGATGGAATAATTTGAAGACAAATAAATGAAAAGATATCTCATGTTCATTGATTGAAATAATTAATATTGCTACAGTGTCTATACTACTTAAAGTAATCTACATATTCAATTAAATCTCTAACAAAATTCTAATGGCATTTTTCACAGAAATGGAAAAATCAATTCTATAATTCATATGGAACCACAAGACTCCAAAAAGCCAAAGTAATCTGGTAAAAGGAGAACAAAGTGGAACATATTCCATCTACTGATTTCAAATGCTATTACAAAGTTTTGGTAATCCAAAGAGTATTATGCTGGCATAAAAACAGATATAGAAACAAATAGGACAAAATAGAGACCTCAGGGGGAAAAAGCAACTGTATATATATATATATATATACTAGAGGCCCGGTGCACAAAAATTTGTGCACTCGGGGGGGAGGGGAGGGGTCCCTCAGCCTGGCCTGTGCCCTCTCACAGTCTGGGACCCATCGGGAGATAACGACCTGCTGGCTTAGGCCTGCTCCCAGGTGGCATAGGGCAGGCCCAATCCCTAGGTGCAGCCCCTGGTCGGGCTCAGAACAGGGCCGATTGGGGACTTGGGGCGCCGCCCCATCATGCACAGAGCAGGGCAGATTGGGAAGTTGTGATGCCACCCTCAGTCACGCTCAGGGTAGGGCCGACTGGGGAGTTGGGGCACCGCGCCCTGTCACACTCAAGGCAGGGTCGATGGGGAGGTTGCAGCGCCACCCCCTGTCACACACAGAGCAGGGCCCATCAGGGGGTTGGGGAGCTCCCCCCTGTCACTCACAGAGTAGGGCCAATAGGGGAGTTGGGGCACCGCCCCCTATCACACACACAGCAGGGTGGATCAGGGGGTTGGGGCACCGCCCTCTATCACCCACAGAGCAGGGCCGATCAGGGGGGTGGGGCGCTGCCACTCTCACACTCAGGGCAGGGCCGATGGGGAGGTTATGGCTCTACCCCGTCACACACAGAGCAGGGCCCGCGCAGGGGGGTTGGGGCACCGCCCCTTGTCACACACAGAGCCGCAGGGCGATCAGGGGGTTGGGGAGCTCCCCCCTATCAGGCACAGAGCAGGGCTGATCAGGGGTTTGGGGCGCCTTCCCCTGTCACGAACAGACCAGGGCTGATAGGGAGGTTGTGGCCCTGCCTCCTATCACTCACAGAGCCACAGGGCGATCAGGGGGTTTGGGCGCTGCCACCTGTCACACTGATCCTGGTGCCAGATCCTGGTGCTGGGAGGCCTCTCAGCTCCGCTGATCCCAGTGCTGGGAGGCATATTACCCTTTTACTATATAGGATAGAGGCCTGGTGCATGGGTTGGGGCTGGCTGGTTTGCCCTGAAGGGTGTCCTGGATCAGGGTGGGGGTCCCCACTGGGGTGCCTGGCCAGCCTGGGTGAGGGGATGATGGCTGTTTGCAGCTGGTCACACACCCTTCAGGGTGGGGGTCCCAAGTGGGGTGCCTGGCCAGTCTGGGTGAGGGGCTGAGGGCTGTTTTTAGGCTGGCGGGTGACTGAAGCTCCCAACCGCTCCTTTTTTTTCTTTTTTTATTATTCTGGGCCAGCTTTAGCTTTAACGCTTGGCTCCAGCTCTTAGGCCTCCGCTGCTGAAAGCAGGTTTCTGGCCTTTGTTTGCCTTTTGTATTTGAAACAATGTTGCGATCCTGCTGTCTGAAGCCCGACGGACTAAAGCAGGTTTCTGGGGTTTTGTTTAGCTTCTATATTTGTAACATAGTTGCTTAGAGTTGCAGTTCAGAGGCCTGCAGCAGCAGGTGGGGAACGTTGGAGTCCTCCATCACTGAAACAAGCAAGCCTCATGTTTGCTTTAAGCTGCCTGGCTGCCGGCCGCCATCTTGGCTGGCAGTTAATTTGCATATTGCCCTGATTAGCCAATGGGAAGGGTAGCGGTCGTACGCTAATTACCATGTTTCTCTTTTATTAGATAGGAGATATATATATATATATATATATATATATATATATATATATATATATCCACCTATCCTATCTAATAAAAGGGTAATATTCAAATTAACCATCACTCTGTCACAAAGATGGTGGCTACCATAGCCACAAGATGGTGGCACCCAGTCCTCTCAGCCCTGACAGAGTCACCCAGTTCCAGGGGGGCAGCCACTGAGAGCGGGCAGCATGAGTAGCCTGGCGGAATTCTTGCTGCATTGCCACACCTGGTTCAGGCTGGCCCCCTGGAGCTGGAGCAGACATGGACAGGGACAGGGGGGCCAGCCTGCAGCCTCCGCTGACGAGTGCAGTCCCAGAGAGGAGACAGCAGGCCCGCCTCCCACGGAAGCAGCAGGGGTCTCTCCCACCTCCTGTGGAAGTGGTGCAGCTCCCTCCTGGCTTCCATGGATGCTGTAGCTTGCTTCCACCTCTTGTGGAAGCAATGTGGCTCCCAGCGGAAGCGGTGGGTGGCCTACTGCATGCGATATCGCGCAATGAGCTACTGGTATATATATATATATATATATATAGCCAAGTAATCTGTCAAAAAGCCTCCTTGATTACAAAATGGGGACAATGTAGTTTCTCCAATAAATAGTACTGGGAAAATGGGGTATCCACATGAAAAAGATTGAAACTGAAACCATATCTTGCTATATACAAAAATCAATCAAAATGGATCAAGGACCTGAAGCTCCTTGACATTAGCCTTGGAAGTGATTTTTTTTTTTTTTTTTTTGTAAATAAAACCAAAGACACACAAAGAAGCAAAAATAATTAGGTGACATTACATCAAACTAAAAAAGTTCTGCACAGTTAAGGTAACCCACAGAATTGGAGAAAATATGTGCAAAGCACATATCTAATAATGGGTCAATTTCAAAAATATATAAGGAACTCATACAACTCAGGGTCTAAAGGAGGAGAAAATGGGAGGTGGTGGTCGAAGGGTACAGTGTTTCAGTTATTCAAGATAAATAAATTCTGGAGCTCTATTATATAACACTAGTAGCCCTGCACAAGAATCCGTGTGCCAGTAGGTCGCTACCACCCTCCTGTAGCTCTCCGGCCACTTCCCCGCCCTCCTGTAGCTCTCTGCCTGCTATCCTGCCCTCCTGTAGCTCCCCCCCACACACCCCCTCCCTCCCCTCATAGCTTGCTACCCTGGCCCCTCCTATAGCTCTCTACAGCCAGCTTGTACCTCACTAGCCCACCATCCTGCTGATCTGTGATCTGGTCGTGATGTGCTTGGTTGTTATGCCTCAGGTCGTAATGGCTAATTAGCATATTCCTCTCTTATATAGGAGGATAGTACCTATAACTAACAATACTTGAAAGATATTTTTAGATAGAACTTCATGGTTTCTTCTTATCACACACCACATGCATGCATGAACCATGTCCAGCACAGCCGAGGTGAACCTGAGGAGGGGCAGTGAAGGATTAAAGAAGACAGACAAGAGAATACAGTTGGGACCAAGTAGGATCACTATGACTGGATGGGGAAATGCTGGGAGCCGGTCCATCCTTGCTGCTTGACATAGTCGCTGCAGGGAAGAAACATCTGCACAGCATATGTTTCAAGGGACCTGGCGTATATGGCATACTGTTCTTAATATGTTTGCTCCCCTTCTTGGCGCTATGTGTTTTAATCGAGGTCACCTCTCTGAGAAAGGTTGTTTCCCCAGGTAGGGATTTTTCCCTGAAGTTAGGGAGGGAATAAAACCCCTTAACTAAGTGCCAGGCGGGTAGTTAATCACTTTAACTAGGAACAATCACGCTTAAGCTACATAATCTTTACTCCCTGGAATGGAGATAAGAAACGCCCTAACCTTTGGAATAGAGATTGACAGGATTAAAATCAACTGGTATAAATACAGATGTAACAACAGGACACAGAACCTAGAGACAGAACCTAGCGAGAGAATCTGGCTGAAGAACCTAGAGACAGAACCTGGCTACAGAACCTGGATAGAACATGGCAAGAGAACCTGACTAGAACCTGGTGACTGAACCAGTCTGGAGATCCTAGACAGAACCTGGCTAGAACCTGGCTAGAGAACCTCGCTATGGTGATCATCTGAACGCTGTCTCCATGTCATTCCTTCTTCGCCGACTCTGTCCACACCTTTGGGGACCCTTGGAACTGCTGGGGTTGGACCCCAGCAGGGAAACAGTGACACTGCCTGTAAGTGGAAGCTTTATTTTATAGTCAGATCACACAAAGCAAAACAAGGGGAGTGGTCAACATGTTTACAATGTTCTTGTGAGTTTCAAATCTATTTTGTTACTCAAGCCTTGTTTTGGAAGCACTTGCTGCACCTCCCACAGCCCATTAGCTACCTAGGAACAAGGGAGGACTATAAGGTCAAGCTTAATTGTGCTAGGAGGGCTCTGCTCTCCAAGCTGGAACTTGTATGTGGCTCTGCCACAGGTCAGTCTGAGGCTTGACCCTATAGCTGCTCCCTACAATGCACACACATAATAAAAGCAATCAAGGGGCAGGAGGAAAGTTTGGGAGATGATGGAATGTCTACGTCCATGTTGATGGTGATGATGGTTCCATGGGTGTATACTCACCCCTAAATACATTGAGTTGTACATATTAAATATGAGCAGCTTTTTACATTGTAATCATACCTCAATAAAGCAATAACAATAAAATGCAAAAATCCTGATATATGTTATTCAAAAGTTTAAGTGGAAAATGGTTATATGAAAGAATTCTGTGTTCCCCTCCAGTGCTGTCAAAAATTCTAACATTTTTGTAATCCATATTTCTGGCTTTCCTTCCTTATGAGACATTTTAGTGAAATAGATTAAGAAAAAGAAAATCTTACCAAGAAAGAAGTTTCAATAAATCCATCTCCAATTCAATTGAAAGAAGCAACAAATCAATTAAATTGAACAATTATTCATTCTGTGGCTAATAAGTGCAAGGAAGAATGCTAGACTTTTATTGTAATAGAGTTTGAATATATTTGCTTATTTTGCTTACTTATTGGATCAACTAAATATAGACTTTGGAAATGTGAAAAATAGTAGGCTGCAAGACTGACCTAATCCAGAAAGGGCATTTATTTGCTACCTCTGAAAGTGTTCAGGCTATTTTGCATACCAAACAGCTCTGAATTGGACTTATGGGTTCCATGGAAACAGGGTTAAAAGGTGAAAGAATACAAATGAAAGCTCACCATCACTTTCTTTTAAGGTATATAGACAAAATGACTGCAGTTTACAAATTAGGCATTGTTTAAAAGCTTAAAACTTTTGCATTGAAAAAACAAAGAAAGCATGAGAAAATTTAAAAATAACAAAAGCATACAAGTAGAAACCCTCTCTTAGATGTGTGGCAATATTTTTCTGGAATTTTTTAATATAATAAAATGGGGATAAATCCTTGAAGAATCAGGAAAAAGAGGTAAAAATGCTAGATTTTGGGAAATGACTAGGATAAAAAGTGAAAGTGACAACTGAATTTGGGTAAAATTCTATAATGCAGGCGTTTGTATAATGCCTCATTAAGCAAATATTGATTGAATCCTATATAATAAAGAGCTAATATGCAAATGGTCATCACACCCTCATGCCATCACACCATAACTGCTCAGACACTTAACACTGGGGAATGGGGAATGGGGACCAGCCAGGCACAAATGAGCTCGCAAGAGAGGAATGGGGACCAGCCAGGCTGTGGCCCTGGAGAAGGACAAGCCGTCTGCCCCACAGTCCCAGGAGCCTGAGGTTGCAGCCTGGGCAAAGCTGCCTGTCCACGGTCCCCTGCAGCTGCGACAAGCCCAGGCAAAGCCTGCCTGGGTCCTGGGTGCCTGCAGCCAGCCAGAGGGAGGGAAGCCTGGGTCTCGGGTGCCTGCAACCAGCCAGAGGAGGGAATCCTGGGTCCCAGGTGTGGGGCGAGGCAGAGGCAGTTAGGGGCAATCAGGCCATCAGGGGAACAGTTAGGGCAATCAGGCAGGCAGGCAGGTGAGCGGTTAGAAGCCAGCGGTCCTGCATTGCAAGAGGCAGTTGGACATCCCCGAGGAGTCCTAGATTGGAGAGTGTGCAGGCCGGGCTGAGGGAACTCCCTCCTGTGAACGAATTTCATGCACTGGGCCTCTAGTATATAAACAATCTAGGTGTCCTACTCAAGTGACACAAAACTATACCAGCAAAACAAATGCTGCCTAAATTAGCAGAATAATTCACCAAAAAGTAACATATAATCTCTATGGACAAGGAGGAATGTTTTTAGTAACCATTGTAGGAGAGGATATTCCAGGCAGAGCAAATAGCATAAACAAGTGGATAAGAAAGGACTAGACACTTGAAAGATGCTGAAAATCTCCATTACTGCTTAGATTGCTGGCATGGATGGGCAGCAATGTATTAGAAGAAACTTAATTAACATTTATTAAATACCTCCTGTGTTCCCAACACTGTTGTGTTTTACATCTACTCACTCTAATTGTCAACACATTTCTTTATGACCCCATTTACAGAGGGGGATCCTCTTCCTTAAAGAAATAATAATTTTTTAAAACTTGACACAGCTAGTTAAATTGTTTTAACAGTTGCTAATCCAAGACTGACTACAAGATTCTGCTTTTTAAAAATATATTTTTATTAATTTCAGAGAGGAAGGAAATGGGAGAGAGAGATAGAAACAACAATGATGAGATAGAATCATCGATTGGCTGCCTCCTTCACATCCTGCACTGGGGACTGAGCCTGCAACCTGGACATGTGTCCTGACTGGGAATCAAAACCATGGCCTCCTAGTTCAGAGATCGATACTCAACCATTGAGCCACACCATTGAGGCAAAGGTTCCATTTTTGAATATCATGTCTCAAGGTTTGTGAGAGGAATTTTTTGGATATTGTGATACACGGGGGGAGTAGATTACTTTTAAATTTATATTTATATTTTAAGAAGGCAAACTAAATTCATGCTGCTGCTTGTGGTCTGAAGGCTTGGGAAGTAAAGAGCCATTTGGAAAGTTCCTGTGATAGATCTGACAAGAATCAATGAAGATGCCAACGAAGTCAGTGGAAGTCAGAATAGAAAGTAGGGGTAGGTTTCAAATCTGCATAACGATTAGAATAAATAATATTTGGAAACTACCAACATTTAGACAATTAAGGAGTGAGAAAAATTAAGAGTGACTACGACTTTTCAAACTTGAGAAATATGGTATTTTTGAAAACAATGCATGGTATTTTAATATTTCCAAATACAGCTACTCATATAATTTTTTTCAGAAGAACAATAATTCTCTTTGTGGGAAAATTTCAGCACCTTTGGACACAAGGAGAGCAAATCTAAGCCTTAAAGTCAGTTCTAATTCTAGACCCCACAAGCTTTTGGATTTATTATAGGAAGCCTCTTTTATCCATCAAGCCCTGGTTATTTTGGACAGTAAGGTGGAAGCTGATGTTCAGAAGAATTAACCCTGGATTTGGTATTTAGGCTTAAGTAAATCCTGGACCCGCTATGCACAAGCTGTGCACAGCTGTGTGAGTTCATTCTCTTGTCTGAACCAGAGGGTAACAATACCCTTCCTTGAGCTTGACTGTGAAAATTAAACTTGAAAGTAAGTGAGAAACATGTCGTAAGGAGCACTAAATGTCTTCCTCTAAGTTCTGTATAATAAAGAGCACCTGCTTATTTTAAAATATGACAATATTGTTAGTAATAATTATTGTATTAGCTAAGCAAGTGCAATAAATACTGCTAAAATTCTGGTATAAAAAAATGCAAAAGAACAGGGCTATATTCACAATCAGAAAAAAATATCCTGTTATCCAGTCTCTGCAATTGCTTTACAGGCCACCCTGCACAGGATTGGGTATTTCAGATTTAAATCTAATTTTAATAAATTTAGATGCTTAAATTCTCAAAAGCATTTATAATCCCTATAAAATGTTAAGGAGGATACAAAACAGAGTATTTGAAAGTACTTAGCACTAGTTAATATTTAGGTGGTTCTGAGAAACTTGAATGAAAGGAGGGAATAAACAGTGAGAAGCAAACTGTATTTATTCATTTCAGATGCATAGTGAAGTATATTGGCATTGGTTAAAAGCAAAGATTTGTGAGTCCAAAGTATCTGAGTTTAAATTAGTTTATTGCCTAAATTACACTCAGCAACTTAACCATTCTAAGCTTCAATTTTATCTAGAAACTGTAGAAAATAAAATTACTTTAATTGTTGGTTAAATTAATTGATAAATATATGTTAATTACTTAGCATATTTTCTGGATTATAAAGAGTACTAAAATATTGATAGCTATTTTGTTGTTGCAGCAAGTACTGCCATGATCATCATCACCATCTTTATGTGCCCATTATCTTTAATCAAAGAGTTGTCAGAAACACTGTTTACAGAATGTTTTATACAGAAACACTTTATACAGAAACACTTTATACAGAATATTTTATACAGAAACATTTTCCCCATAATTATACAATAACTCCCATCTTTCAGTGGGATGCTTGGTTTATCTGAAAAGGATTTTTCAGGAATTTAAAAAAATTTAAAAGTGCTTTTTTTAAAAAAAAAAAATATGCTTATTGCAAAAAAAAAATCAGTTGTATCATTCTTGCCATTCAACATTAATATGAAGAGTAACAAGACTTTTAATGGGAAAAAGTGAAAATAAATTTTGCAACTAAACAAAATAACAACACCTTTAATATCCAACAGAATCTCAGAGAGCCTTGGCCATTAGCCATCATCTGCATTATCCTCTGTCTTCTTCATTTAAAATTTGAGATTTTTTAAATTTACTTATTTTTTTAATATATTTTATTGATTTTTTACAGAGAGGAAGGGAGAGAGATAGAGAGTTAGAAACATCGATGAGAGAGAAACATCGATGAGAGAGAAACATCGATCAGCTGTCTCCTGCACACCTCCTACTGGGGATGTGCCCGCAACCCAGGTACATGCCCTTGACCGGAATCGAACCTGGGACCCTTCAGTCCACAGGCCGATGCTCTATCCACTGAGCCAAACAGGTTTCGGCAAAATTTGAGATTTTTAAACATGATTTTTATATTTATGTTATTCCATGAGGTTGCAGTTTAGTTCTGAACTTAATCTTGGCAGATTGCCACCCATTATTCTGACTGAGGTTTCATTAATTTGAAGCATGAGATTGGTAATATTAGTTTTTTGTTTATTTTTATGCAGCTAAAAACCATTTTGCCTCAATTTGTGACACCTTTTCACAGGGTTGTTCATCTAGAGGCCTCTCAAAATTCTTAACTGGCCTCATTATTCCATTTAAAATTTTTTTGTGTTTTTCTTTTTTTTTAAAAAAAGAGCCCAGAAGCCTCATGAGTCCACCGAGGGTAATTTCAGAGCATGTGAGAAGTGCTGTACAGCAGGGAGAGTCCTGGGCAGGAAGTACTTTGCAACTAGCTGTGAACAGTGACCCTTGACAATTTCTTTGACACTCAGAAGAACGTCTGAACGACCCTTAATGTAAGTCCCTGCTTCCTGACTTCATGGCATTCACTGTATGCTGGATCACAGCAGCTTTTATAAGGAAGTATATCTATGTGCATGTGTATAATTAGCATTTTTTCCAAAAGTGCACAAATTTATCTACATATTACATTGAGAAAAAGTTGTGAGGAAAAGAGATTCCTCCCTAAACGTTAGATTTGTTAATAACAATGCATAATTAATCAAAGCAAAGATATGCAAACCATCTTAAGAAAGTAGAAGGGATTTGAGATTATAAAACCTCAAAGTGCTATCTTGACTAATACATTAAAATATGTGGAAAAAGTATAAGTCTCTAAGAAGGAGAATTAGCTGGACAGGAAATAAATCTAAAATTATTGAACACTCACTATATTTTCATTCTCACACAAACACTATGAAATAAATATCATTGTTATCATTTTAAAACTGAGACACAGAGGATAAGAAATTTGCCCAACATTATGTGGCTGGTTAGTGCTGCAACCAAGTTGGACAAAAAGAGTCGCAGCAGCAAAAAGAGCATAGTCACCCTAGCATGGTTCAGAGTAAACATATTCCCACCCAATGGACTTGGAGTGCTTCATTCCATAGCTATCCCATCTGTGGCAATGGTGGATCTGTTTACCTAACCCTGTTGTCATTAGTCAGTCTTTTCTTCTAAGGGAATCTGTTTGTGAAGAATCTATACTATCCAGGCATTTTATAATTCATTTTCTCTTCTACAAGAATACACTCAATACATTGAAATAAGTATTCTGATAGGTTTGATAAGTTTCTTATTATAAATTTATAAAGTACTCTTTCAATCTATACTCAATTGTTTTTAACAGGCATGTTTTCATCCAAAAATAATAGAACACCATATTAACAGTGGCTACAATATAGGAGTTAATTTTTCTCTTATAGTAAGAAGACTAAAAATAGCCAGTTGCTGGTTTTGATTTCATAGCTTACAATGCCAAGACCAGATCAGAGATTAACTTAGCCTTCTCTTTGTGTCATAAGATGACTTCCTTAGCTCAAGGCATCATGTCAGCATCCAAGGCAAGAATTAAGAGGAGGGGTCTGTGTCCATTATATCTGGGTAATTGATCATAGAAAAAAAGCTTTCTCAGAAATTCCTCAGCAGACATTGACCAGGACTGTGTAATTTGGCAACTCTTATCAGTAAAAAGATTAGAAAAATTAGTGTTTGAGTTTTTCAGTAGAGAAGAGAAAGAAGAAGAAAGTTGGGAATGTTGTGTTAGAATCTAGAATAGCATACATGAAAGAGAGATCACCTCTAGTGTTGTTGACACATTTGGGCTATGAGTCTATAAGTTTAATAACCAGACTTTGACCATGATAGATACAGCAAGGTGAAGGAAAGGATCAGTGAAAGACAACAAGACCAATTTCCCCTGGAATAACCTTTACAATACTTTTTAATTCATTTTAAAAGGTCTAAAATTGTAATTAAAATTTCCAAATAACCAGTGGTCAGCATAGTAGAAACATTTGCCTTGGATTATTATAACGTTTTATCAAATTTACTTCGCCATATCCAGGTATGCATAGTCCCAGAGTGGATTCTTCAGAATATAACATACCAAAAGTCTGGGCAGGTACAAAACTAGTAGGGCACCATGACCAATTAAGATTTCATTTATGTGAACACCTATGAGTACGAGGGGAAAATATTTAGTTGAGTCCTATGGTTGATGAAGCACACCACCAAAAATCAGGACAAAACAATGATTCTTATCCACGGTGGCATAAAAATATTGAGTAAGAAGCTCCGCTTGAGGTAGAGAGTCCAGGTGCATGGTCTGAAGATGCTGGTGGGCGCCAGAGAAAAGAAATGTTTTTTAGAGCAGAACTGAAAAGCTCTATGAGTCAAGATCATTCTACTGTACTCTTAATTATATTCATAAGCTAAAAAAAAGTTTCAGGTTGTTGGCAAATAGTAGTTACTTAATAATTTCTTGATACAATATATACTAGTATATACTAGAGGCCTGGTGCACGAAATCCATGCAAGGAGTTTGGCCCTAGCAGCCATAGCAGCTTGCCTCAACCTTCACAGCCCCAGCTTAGACTGGAAGGTCATTTGGCTGTCTGGTCTAATTAGCATATTATGCTTTTATTATACACACACACACACACACACACACACAAGTGCTCTTGAATTGAATGTATAAAGTCATTCAATAGAATGGTCTTATGAACATGTGATGGTTATTTCTCTACAGCCCTGAGCTGTGCTCACTGGAGGACAGTGAAAGAAGAACAGTGATACTGCCAATGGGAGCAATGGTGAGACTGGGGGTAAAGGCTTTCAGCCTACTGGACCTGCAGAAGAGAGGGAAACAAGGGATTTGTGTGATAGTAGTTAAAAACACAGTCTTTGGAGATAAACATCATTGATTTGAATCTAGGTTCTTTCAGTAACTGTGATTTTTGGTAATGCAACCTTGTCATGTTTTGGTAAAGCAACTATCAGCTGGTGAGGGAGTGTTTGATGGCAGACCCATCACTCCCAAGGTTACACCCTCCCTGGAGGCCATATCCATTGAAGGCAGAGGCATGGGTATAAAAGCCCTTTGTAAACATTCTATAAACTAATTTTAGAGTTTTGTCATTTATTAAATATTTATATTTGTTGGAGGAGACAGAGGTCTGAAATCATTTACGTGAGTAATACTCCAGACTCTGGGGAACAAAGTACAATTACTACTATTGTTACTGTGATTCTTTTCATCAAATATCACCACAGGCCATAGAATAATTTAAAGGTTAATTTCCCAGTGAGTTAATGTAACTATCATCCTGAACAAAGATTATCTTTACTGCATTTAAAACATTCCTGAGCTATAGAACCATGTAAAGAAAATGGATGAAACAATATTAATACATTGGATAATATCTGGTATAATCTGAAGGAAGATATAGTTGAATAAACAAAAAGGAGACATAGTGTCAAATAAACTATAGACACTGTAATAGCAAACAAATTTGGGAGCTTATTATCTGTAAAACTCTATGTTAAGCCCTTCAGGGTATACAAAGATGAATACATTTACAATTTAGTATGCAAAAAATAAAAGTGCACAAAAATCAGAATATAGTAAGTATAAAAATATTGCTAGTAGAGATCAAGAGAAAGAAACATCAGCCCTAGCTGGTTTGGCTCAGTGGATAGAGTGTCCACCTGTGGACCAAAATGTCTTGGGTTCGATTCTGGTCAAGAGCAGTTGCAGTCTCCACCCCATCCCAGGAACTCAGGGGCATGCAGGAGGCAACCAGTTGATGTGGTTCTCTCACATCGATATTTCTCTCTGTCTTTCTCTTTCTCTTCCACTCTCTCTAAAAATCAATGAAAAAAATATCCTCGGGTGAGGATTAAAAAAGAGAGAAAGAGATATCACATGTGTTTGGTTGAAGAATTCAAACAATAATGATAAAAATAGCTTTCATAAAAGGTATCTGTGATTTCAACATTTAGGATAGGGGAGAGACAGGGTGGGAAAAAGATACCAAACAGAAAAAAGCAAGAACAGATTGTTCATGCTCAGGATTATACAAAGGAAAGTCTTTTGTGAACAGAAAATAGTAGAATTGAGAATGTGGGGTATGTTTAAAGAAGTAGGTGGAGATCAAGGTACCACAGATGATTGGGTGGTAAATTACTGTTTAACTAGAGGCCCAGTGCATGACATTCATGCATCCTTTTGCAGTCCAGGAGCCCTCGGACATCCTCAGATGCCACGGAGGCGGGCTGCTTCACTCACCAGCTGTCAGCCCGGCTTGTGGCTGAGCGGCGCTGCCCCTGTGGGAGCGCAATAACCGCCAGCGAGTAGCTCCTGCATTGAGTGTCTGCTCCCTGGTGGTCAGAGTGTGTCACAGTGACCGGTCGTTCCACCATTTGGTCAATTTGTATATTACCTTTTTATTATATACTAGTGGCCCGATGAACGAAGATTCATGCAAGAATTGACCTTCCTTCCCCTGGTGCCGGGAGCCGGTCCATCCTTGCTGTTTCAAGGGACCTGGCATATATGGCATACGGTTCTTAATATGTTTGCTCACCTTCTTGGCGCTGTGTTTTAACCAAGGTCACCTCTCCGAGAAAGGTTGAATCCCCAGGTAGGGATTTTCCCCTGAAGTTAGGGAGGGAATAAAACCCCTCAACTAAGTGCCAGGAGGGTAATTAATCACTTTAACTATGAACAATCATGCTTAAGCTACATAATCTTTACTCCCTGGAATGGAGATAAGAAACGCCCTAACCTTTGGAATAGAGATTGATAGGATTGAATCAACTGGTATAAATACAGATGCAACAAGACAACAAGAGACAGAACTCAGAACACAGAACCTACTCAGAACCTAGGGACAGAACTTAGAACAGAGAACTTAGAAGAGAGCCAAGAAGACAGAACCTACACAGAACCTACAGACAGAAGAACTTCGCTGGAGAGAACATGGCAAAAGATCCTGGACTGAACCTGTCTACAGAAATTAGCAAGAGAACCTGACTAGAACCTGGTGACTGAACCTGGCTGGAGAACCTGGACAGAACCTGACTGTAGAACCTGGAGAACCTAGCAAGGGAACATGGCCACAGAACCTGGCTGGAGATTCGAAGCAGAACCTCTCTGGAGATCCAGACCAGAACTTGGCTGGAGATCCTGGCTGGAAATCCTGGCTAGGCTGCTGATCAACTGAACACTGTCTCCATGTCCTTCCTTCTTCGCCGACTCCGTCTACGCCTTTGGGAACCCCTGGACCTGCTGGGGTTGGACCCCGGCATCTGGCGCCCGAACAGGGACCCCTAGGTAAGCGCCCCGCACTCGGGACGGATAGGACTCCACCATAGGAAAAGAGTGGATAGTCTTCGCCGACTCCGTCCACACCTTTGGGAACCCCTGGAAAAGGATTCCCCTAGGTAAGCCCCCCCCCCCCATTGAGAACCCCCACACTCAGGACGGATAGGACTCCACCAGGGTGCTACAGACCCCCCTATAGAGGATAAGTAGGGTAAGAAGGTGAATAGTACAGAACTTAGATTGAGAAGATGTGCCTTACTGAGTCTAAAGAAAGAAGACTCTGTATTGATCTTTAGATTAAGAAGACATGCCATACTGAGTCTAAAGAAATAAGACTCTGTATTGATCTTTTAACACATATGCTTGCTAGCAGAGGAATTAAGGTTACTCCCAGTCAGACAGAACGTTTTATACAAGAAGTATGTCCATGCTTTTCTGAGGAAGGAAAGGTAAATGTAAAGGCATGGGAGAAGGTAGGCCCAAGGAGCCTTATCCTTAACCCCACTGCAGCCTTTCCACCCCAGGAAAGTGCAGGATTGGCAAGCTCTCCCTGGAATGATAGATCAGGACTCAGGTAATAGCGGAAAGCGCCAATCCTACTCTTAAAATGGATATAAGAGAGCATTTGAGGTTTTTCTTTTTAATGCTTGCTTTTAAAAAATAAAAAAGGGGGAATTTGCCAGGAGCCGGTCCATCCTTGCTGTTTCAAGGGACCTGGCATATATGGCATACAGTTCTTAATATGTTTGCTCACCTTCTTGGCGCTGTGTTTTAACCAAGGTCACCTCTCTGAGAAAGGTTGAATCCCCAGGTAGGGATTTTCCCCTGAAGTTAGGGAGGGAATAAAACCCCTCAACTAAGTGCCAGGAGGGTAATTAATCACTTTAACTATGAACAATCATGCTTAAGCTACATAATCTTTTCTCCCTGGAATGGAGATAAGAAACGCCCTAACCTTTGGAATAGAGATTGATAGGATTGAATCAACTGGTATAAATACAGATGCAACAAGACAACAAGAGACAGAACTCAGAACACAGAACCTACTCAGAACCTAGGGACAGAACTTAGAACAGAGAACTTAGAAGAGAGCCAAGAAGACAGAACCTACACAGAACCTACAGACAGAAGAACTTCGCTGGAGAGAACATGGCAAAAGATCCTGGACTGAACCTGACTACAGAAATTAGCAAGAGAACCTGACTAGAACCTGGTGACTGAACCTGGCTGGAGAACCTGGACAGAACCTGACTGTAGAACCTGGAGAACCTAGCGAGGGAACATGGCCACAGAACCTGGCTGGAGATCCGAAGCAGAACCTCTCTGGAGATCCAGACCAGAACTTGGCTGGAGATCCTGGCTGGAAATCCTGGCTAGGCTGCTGATCAACTGAACATTGTCTCCGTGTCCTTCCTTCTTCGCCGACTCCGTCTACGCCTTTGGGAACCCCTGGACCTGCTGGGGTGTGACCCCGGCACCCTGGCTGCTGGCACTGGCTTCCCTTCAGCACCCAGGACCTGGGCTGCTTCGCTCCTGCCACTGCCAGGAACCTGGGACCCAGGCTGCTTCGTTTTGGCCGCCACTACCACCCACCAGGGGCATGCTCCAAGCCACACCGTGGAAGCTCGGAGCACATTCCCACCCCTGGTGTGTGTCCTTTGGGATGGGGGTGTTCTCCGAGTCACGCCTCAGCTACTCAGAGCATGTCCTCACCCCTGGTGTGTGTCCACTGGGGCTAGGGGCAGCACACAGTCCCCTCCCACCCATGTGCATGCACAGCTCCTCCTGAGCCATTGTGATGCAGCCTCCTCCTCACCTGGTCATGACCGTTACTGTGTCCCAGCCTAATTTGCATATCACCCCATTATATCCTATATAATAAAGAGGTAATATGCAAATTGACACTCACTCCATCACACTGTCACAAGATGGCTGCACCCACAGCGGAAGCAGGGTTAACAAGCTTTAATGAGTGATCAGCAGGGACCTGAGGTTGCGTGGCGCTGGGCCAGGGCGGGGGACCTCAGGCCACAACCCCTACCCTGGCGCTGGGCTGAGGGACTTGATGCTGTGCCCCCCAACTGGCAGGGCTTGAGGGGGGACCTGAGGCTGTGCCCCCTGCCTAGCGGGGGTTGATGGGGATGGGGCTGGCTGGGTCTGGATCTCGCGCAATTTTGAGGTGCACGCGGGTGGATGGGGACTTGACTTTGGGTCCCGCGGCATGCCCCAGACTCTAATAGGAGGAAGATTTTCATATACATTTTACTAATTTTCTTTTCATCTCTGACACTTCTATTATAAAGGGCAAATAGCAATACTAAAATATTTCCTCTAATTCCTTTTTAATTTTCATGAATTTTGTGCACCAAGCCACTAGTGTATATACATAGAGAGAGAGAGGATAAAGATATATATTCATACAACTTTATATTCTAAATTTAAAAATATGTCCTTAGTAAATAAATGCATGTTTGCCTCATTTTATACATAGACACTCTTAGAACGAGAGAAAATGTAATTTAAAGTGATTTTTTAAAAAAAACTCCTCTTCCCTTTGGCTTCCAATATCAGTTTGGAGATATATCACTAACAGGGATGTGAGTAGAAAAGGTGGGTTCCTAAAGTGCAAAATAATAACTTCTTAAGATTCACCCTGTCTGTTTCATCCTATTGAAACCTCTAACACATATAAATGTGTGTGCTTGTAACTTTGAAGGCTCAGCCTCTCTCCGAGGACTCAAATTTAAATGAAAGGCTATGATCATTTTTGTGGTGTTATAACCTTCCCCTCTACTAAACAATGGAATATCTCAGAAACGTGACTCCTTTGGCTAAAGAACGATGAACAGCTGGATTATTTTTCTCCTTTTCCATTTTCCCATCATCTTTTCAATCCCACTTTTCCTATTGCCAGTCCATTTCCTACCTATTAACATCTTTCCTTGGCATCTGTTATCTAAGGTATACTCTGAAAGAGGATATAGTTGAATCAACAAAAAGAAGGCATTAGGATCAAGTTAAAAACTATAGTCATATTATGTTCTGCAAGCTCCACAACATACTCTCATCAGCATGGATATCACACAGAACCTCTCCACCTTTAAGATCTCAAATGAGGTGCCTTCTCTCCATTATTATAAACCCTTTACATTTTCTTTTTTTCAGGTTCATTAAATTTGCTTTTTTTCCCCTCTCAGTGTGAACTCCTTTCACTCACTCCTGCCAAATTACTCAGTTCTTTAACCTCTAATTATGATCAACTCCAGAATTCATCTTGACCTTTGTTTCCACCACTGTAAACATCTCCAATCTCAAATTTCCCCAGAGTTTATTGCCTTTCTCTGCTTCCAGGACATGAATTATTGTTGATTAAAGATTTAAATGCATTAGGCCGAAGTCCTCTGGAAAAAAAAGGATGACATTCATCTCTTACTGAGAATTCACTAATGCAAAACATTATTTAATTCACACTTTTTTTTTCTCATTTCTTAGCATACTTCCAAAGAAGCAATACCAAAATTTACATATCCCCATATCTTTCAAAATTCCCAATTAACATATGCATATTTTAAAAACATACTTTTATTAATTTCAGAGAGGAAGGGAGAGGGAGAGAGAGGAAAAACATCAAGATGAGAGAGAATCATTGATCGGCTGCTTCCTGCATGCCCCCTACTGGGGATGGAGCCCACAACTTAGGCATTTGCCCTGACTAGGAATGGTACCTGAGCTCCTGGTTCATAGGTCAATGTTCAACCACTGGGCCACACTAGCCAGGCATCATATGCACATGTTAATAACAATTTTCGTTATAAACTTTTTTCTGGCATATGTCCCAAACTCAGAAAATACATTTACCATATTTATCTCTTATTCTATCATGTGGTGTCAGAGAAAAAGGTGTTTCCCTTCTGAAATTTAATCCCAACATTTACATTTTAAAATGCTCAATTTATAATACGTAGCCCTTTGTCACTACTGCTTATCCCTCAAACTGAATGTCTACCAGAATGTTGCACAATAAACCCTACTGAGACAAAAATATAGTTCATCACCTAGCTCTCTTCATATAATCAACTAGTAAACCAGTAAACTTTCAGACCATTTTTTTCATGTACCCTCAGATCAGCTATCAAGTTCTTTAAAACCTCCGTACACAGTAAGTCCTGTCCCCAACTGTTTCCAGTGTTGCTGCCTCCATGACTGAAAAGCGGGACTCATGAGATATTGGCTTTACCGTGGCAAAAATCTCTTAACTAGTTTAACTGATTCTGTTCTTATCTCTCATCCATATATTACCGACAGATTAATCTTCTGAAGATAATGCACCATTACATTGTTTGCTTCCTTGATAATATTATCATTTGCCAAATAGTTTTAATTCTTAAGACTCTCCTGAATTGGCCAGCTGTATTTTCCACCTTTACACTATGCCTCAAAATGAGCTTTATACTCCACTGAAACAGGAACAAACACACACTGTCATAGTAGAAATTGCTTGTGTATTTTCAGTTGCCCAGTACCTTTTGAACACACTTCATGTGTTGGAATTTTTTACTATATGAGTCCAGCCTCCATGACTGTCAGGAAACTGGCATATAACCCTGGTTCTCTAATCATATATACTGGCTTGAAATGAAAGAAGAGAAAAATCAGATAAGAAAGAAATTGTGTGAAGTTAAGGCGAGGAGGCTAATGAGATACTCAGCATTTAAAGACAAAAATATAAACTTTTCTCCACAAAATTGTGAATTTGGTGTTCTGTGTCAACTATTTTTATTATAACCCCTTCACTTTATTGATTTCAGAGAGGAAGAGAGAGTGAGAAAGAGTTAGAAACATCAGTGGATGAGAGAGAATCATTGATCAGCTGCCTTTTGCAAACCCCACAATCCAGGGATGGAACCCTCACTGGAAATTGAACTGTGACCTCCTAGTCAGCCCTCAATCATGGAGCCACACTGGCTGATCTAGCAGCTGTTTTTTGAATAAAGTTTTACTGTAATAACACAACATTTATTCTTTTACGTATGACCTATGACTGTTTTTGTGCTACAATGGCACTTAAATAATTAGGACAGAGATAATATGGACTGAGAAACTTAAAATATGTACTATCTAGCTCTTTACAGCAAAAGATAGATGACCCCCTAAATACTTCTTGGTTTCAAATGTATATTTGTAAAATAAAATTCATATTACTATAGTTTACAATTTTTCAAATTCTTAATAATAAAAACAAAAGCTATATTTCTTAATGTTCTTTAACACCTTAAAACTTCTAGAATAAAATAGGTTTTCTAAGTACCATTTTAATGAAGTATTTAGTTTCATTCATTTTATATATCTGAATTACCACAAGGGAATGCAAACTCTACAATTATTCTTTGTGAAATGAACTTGGCACCTTCATGTACATATGCAAAAATAATCTAGTCTGCATCACTGGTTAGTTTTATCCTTCTTATTAGCAATTATTTTTTAAATTTTAAAAATATTTATAATGAAACATTTTCTCTTATATGTGCAATTACCTCTATTTTCACATTTGTCTAAACAGATATGCACTGATTTCACTTTTTTTTTAGCCAACCAAAGAAAGGCTATGATTAGAATAAGTATATGTTTTTATAAATCTATCTTAATAAGCCTCATTTTTTTCTGATTTTTTTTTTAATCAGCAATTCTTAGCTCCTGTCAATCCATAAACTGTCTTCATTTCAAGAAAGGCACTTTTTCTCTGCTATACAGATATCTTTATAAAAAGCGTAATTTCTGATGATGTGGAGATTAACATATGTGAGAGTCACTCAAGTAGTCATTATTCAATTTAAGTCTAACTTTTGTATAATTACATAATGTAGCTTCCAATCATCTGCTTAATATTCTTGATATAATGTAATCTCAGGGTAATCACTAACCTAAGAGCAACCTCTGCTGGCAACCAGAGGCTGAGTCCCTACAACAACTTTCACTGTAGTTTTACAATGTAATTTGACCAAGTCAGATATAAATATAAAAAGTATATTTGGGGGAAGGTCTTAACATTTTTATTACATACAACAGGGCTATACATTGTATATTTTTAATATTAAAGTGAGGTGATTATGGTATATTTGCTTTAAGACTAAACAAAAATCAGAAGATCTACACTAAAGGCTTGTTTCTCAATTGTCAGCTTTGTGGCCTAAGAGTCATTTAGAAAAGAAAATTAAATGAAGTGTCAGACTTCATAAGATTCTTAAAATATTGAATGAAGGGATGATGTACCCAAAATATTTACTGTAAAATACAAAGTTCTATATAAATAACTTAATTCTAAATTGTAAAGATGGTTTCAGTACAATTCATCTAATCAAGGTGAGCACCATAATGCATTTTCTTTTCCAGATAAATATAATTGTAAATAAGAGATCATACAGAAGGGATAAGATAATACTTCCCTTTTAGAATCATATAAAAGAAATGCCACCCAGATATACCTTTCAAAAATTACAGCTGTTAAGAACAACATCACTCTTCCTGGGTTTATGTTACTGAAGTACACACAGAGTTTGGCTATAAAATATGTCTTGCATAGAAGTCATTCATTGTTCAGTAAGTATATATAATTAATTTGTCCTTTGGGCTTGGTGCGCAAGGATATATATCATGGAAAGACATGTGCATCTACTGTCACAAAACTAGATACACAAGAGTAGCACACTTGAACAAAAGTGAGCATCTCAGATTCGCAAACACTGTGTGGACTATTTAGTTACATGGCCTATATTCATCTGACTGCTGTACATATTTTAGATAGAATCATTACTCTGTGCTTTATAGGTACAATCTGATACAGTCTGAAAAACTAGTAAAATGTTAAGTCTTGTTTTACTTGTTTCAATACAATAAAGCCACTTAAACAAAATCTGGCTCTTATATTTCCAAGTATATTTCCTATATGAATATGCCATTCACATTTATCTACTCTTGCACAGACCATGGATGTTCCTTCTTAATAGTAATAATAGCTAAAATGAATGCCTTTTACAGTAGTTCTCAAAGTGTGGTAAAAAAATCATGGAAGTCCCGAATATACTTCCATGGGGTTCATGAGGTCAATAATATTGTTGTAATTTTTTTTTGTAAATTATTGCCTGCCACTTTCACTATTTTAACATTGTCACTGAAAGTGCAAAAACAATAGTGGAGAAAACTGATAGTGTCTTAGCACAAATTAAGACAGTGGATGCAAACTGTACTATTTTTTACTGTATCCTGTCCCACCACACACACAGTCAAAAAGTAAAGATGCACTTAAGAGTATCCACGAAGTAGTAAATGTTAGTCTTATTAAATCACAATCCTTGAATGTCTTTTTTTACTTTTCCATGTGATAAAATGGGAAGTTTACCTAAGTGCTACTTCTGCATACTAAAAATATGACAGTCATCTCCAGAAAAATCAGTTGTGCAATTATTTGAGTTGAGAATGGGCCTAGCTGCTTTTTACTTGGTATATCATTTTTTAAAAAATATATTTTTATTGATTCAGAGAGCAAGGAGAGGGAGAGAAAGATAGAAACATCAATGATGAGAGAGGATCATTGATCAGCTGCCTCCTGCACATCCCCTACTGGGGATCAAGCCTGCAACCTGGGCATGCGTTCTTGACTGGAATTGAACCCAGGACACTTCAGTCCACAGGCTGATGCTCTATTCACTGAGCCAAACCAGCTAGGGCAGTAAATCATTTTTACTTGGGGAAAAAAAAACCTGACAGATGAACTACAAGTATTCAGATGGTTATTTGGCAGCTTTCTCAAAATTAGATAAGAAAGTTTATACTTCAAGGAAAACAACTGATATTATTTATTAGTAACAAAATTCAAGATTTCAAGCAAAAACAAGAAGTATAAAAATTTTGTATTCATTTCATAAGCTTAAGATCTTCACTGTAATTGAAGACCTTTCTAATGTGATTAGTGGTGGGTGACACTACTGAATGTGATTTTCTGATATAGTATAATGAAATGTGTCAACATTTGGAAGATCAGCCTGATTCAATCAACCAATGTTTTTCAAATGACCGATGCATGATGCTGTAAAATTCTGCATTGGTAAAATATCCATTCAAAGTGCATGATAGGTCAATGGACTTTAATATGAAAATGATAAAAAAAGTTTATATAGTGTTTCAGATTCCACATTTCAATTAATCTTTAAGAAAATCCCATTTGTTGACTTTTTGTATAGTGTCAAAGAGGGAAATTACTATTATATTAAAAGCTTTTGAAAACATCCCTCCATTTCCCATTGCATATCTGTATGAGACCAGATTTTCCCACATACTTCTAAAAAATAAACATATCACAACAGACCACTTACAGAAGATATGATAATCCAGATGTACTTTATTAAGGCACATGGTAGAGACTTGCAAAAATATAACAATGCCACTCTTTTCACTAAATATTTTGTCTGGAAAACATAGTTATTTTTTATTTAAAAATTACTTATTTTAGCTTGTAATGGGTTTTTATTAAAATATCTAATTAGTAGTGAAATATTTTAAAAGTCTTATATGGTAAGTATTGGTAGCTATGACCCACATAAAGTTCCTTATGTGGAACATAATTTTTAAGTTTATCATAGTGCCCTAAAAGCTCAAACTTGAGAACTACTAACTTAGTACAGACTAAATATTAGTCTAAGTACTTTGCAGATATTATTTCATTTAATTCTCAAAACCACCCTATGAATGAGTCAGATTATTTTTATAATTTATAGATGAAGGAGAGGTGTGGGATTTGTCAGAAGTCACAGAGCTCAAATGGAATAGGGCCAGGATCTGAACGCAGGTCCCATGCTCTTTACCATTATAAGTGCCTCCATATTTTGGTAATAAAGTTTCCCATAAATGGCCTACCTGATGGTCTAAGAGTCCTGCACTGAATAGCATTGTGTCCCAAATAGAATAGGTAACAAAACAGAATGCCTGAATTTGATTCCCAGTTCTATCAAAGAATTCCTTGAGGTTCAGTTGCTTAAAAAATGTGCAAATTAGTAATGTTCATGATTCTTGTAAAAAGCAAACTAAACAACATATGGAAAATTTTTGTACAACCATGAAACATGCTAAAATTATCACTGCCTTTGCTTTATGTCCCAACCGAAGGCATCCCTCTCCACAAAGCCTTCCTAACTGTCACATACCTTTATATCTGTGGCCTTCCTAAAGAATTATGGCACTTTTGAGTGCATTAATTTATAACTCACTTTTCTGTTTATGTGTGTCACCTATCTCCCAACTTAAATTATAGGTCCTACATAGCAGCGATCTCTTATACCTAAGTGTATCCCCAACATCTTATCTAAGGCCCTATTACAATAAGCACCCAATAGGAATTTTCTGAAATAATCAATGATTACTTTCAACACTCTGGTTTAAGATTAGTCAACTCCAAGCTTTATGAGTCTGACCTAGCTTTTATTAGGGAAGAGAGTCAATAATGATCTTCTTGTTGAGTTATATAAAAGCTAAAGGCAGACGAGATTTTAGAACGGTGTTCACCTACCTTGATACATTAAACTATACAAAAATGAAACTACAATTAAAGGAAAGAGTATTTATGAGCTATATGTATAACAATATATCATAAAGATCTATCTACATCCTGTTTTGAAGTCCCTGTACACAGAGGCTGCATTTATCTCCCTATGTGTTTAATCTGCATATAGAATATATCATATGAAAAACAGGGCTAAAGCCCAGCCAGTGTGGCTCAGTGGTTGAGCATCGACCTATGAACCAGGAGGGTCATGATTCAATTCCCGGTCAGGGCACATGCCTAAGTTGAGGCTCAATCCCCAGTGTGGTGTGTGCAGGAGGCAGCCAATCAATGATTCTCTCATCATTGATGTTTCAATCTCTCTCCAACTCTTCCTTCCTCTCTGAAATCAATAAAAATATTTTTAAAAGAACCAAAACAAAACAAACAAACAAAAAAAAAACAGGGCTAGACTCAGAGGAAAGAGAAGTAAAAATTGGTGGAAGGAATATCAATAACTTAAGATATGCAGGTGACACCATTGTATTGGCAAAAAGTAGCAATGCTTTGAAATGACTATTGATGAAAGTGAAAGAAGAAAGTGCCCAAGCAGGACTGCATTTGAACAACAAAAATAGTGACTACAGAGCAAATACACAACTTTAATATAGACAATGAAAACAATGGAATTTTTAAAGACTTTTGTGTACTTTGTTTGGGTCATCAATTCAAATGTAGACTGCAGCCGAGAAATCAAGAGAAGGCTGAGTGTTGGAAGGGCAGCAATGGAAGAACTAGGAAAGATCAAGAGTAAATATTTGTCAACAGAGACCAAGGCTAAGATCATCTACACCCTTATACTCCTTTACAATGTATGGATGCGAACGCTGGACTGTGGAAAAGACTGATAGGGAAAAAAATTCAATCATTTGAAATATGGAAGAGGAGAGCTCTACAGACACTCTGGCCCATCAGAAACATGAACAAATGGGTCTTTTGGCAAATAATGCCTGAAACATTGCTGGAGGCAAAAATTAGAGAACTGAAGCTGCCCTACTTCAGGCAAATGATGAGAAGGCATAACTCTTTGGAACAGATAATAACTCTTAGAAAAATAGAAAGCAGCAGGGACAGAGAAAGACTGACTATGAGGTGGATTGACTCCATAAAAGAAGCTAGAGGCATGAGTGTGCAAGGCCTGAGCAGGGCTGTTGAGGACAGGACACTGTGGCCATCCATATGGTCATCTATCCTCGAAGTTGACTCAGTGGCACCTAACACACACACACACACACACACACACACACATTGTAAATATTTTCTGTATTGCCTTTGAGGTGTACAAACCTTGAGAACTTGGTGTCTAATGAATGCTCTTAAATGCATCACAAAAAATGTACTGGGTCTCTGAAGACCACATGTATGAAACTCAAGGGTTGAAGGTTACAAAGTTAATGAACGGGTTTCTTCATAAACCCTTTAAAATGATCAATGCCAGTGTCTAGTAAAACACTGGGCCTCCCTCCTCTCCACTCGCCTGGAGATATTCCAATAGCCTATTCTCCCCTCCTTCTGATAAGATGCCTGGTGGTATCTGCCAACATTATGGCCCGCCATTTCCTGTTACAGTACTTACACAGTTTATTTTTAAACACTTTCCAAATTGAGATGAACTCATGTATTCTCTCTCTTGTGTCTATGTCCTTTTCCTATGGGACAGCACAGCAAAGTCCAAATTTAATAGCCACAATTGTCTGACTGCTTGTGGACTCACTAGTAAGATTTGTTTATCCCTTGAGTATTCTGTAAACAATGTTTGGGTCAAGAACACCACTCACTTGCTATATTGTAAAACGTTTGATTGTATCAAAAAAGTATACATTTTTATTGATTTCAGAGAGGAAGGGGAAAGGAGAAAAAGATAGAAACATCAATGATGAGAGAGAGAATCATTTATTGACTGCCTCCTGCAAGTCCCACACTGAAGATTGAGCCCACAACCCTGGCATGTGCGCTGACTGGGAAGTGAATCACGATTTCCTGGTTCATAGTTTGACACTCAACTACTGAGTCATGCCAGGCAAGTGTATCTTTTTTGGTAAAAAAACAAAAACAAAAAACCAAACAAAGAAAAAAAAGGCTTCATTTTTCTTGTATAAAATTATGTGGTAGCCACAGCTGGAGTTTCCTTTGCACAGAAACTCTGGTGTGAGTCTTCACAATATTTCTGATAGGGTGACCTAGTGAACACAGTCTCTTTCCAGAGATCAGGGAGAAGATATTGTAGGTCTTATTGATGACATCAAAGTTGGCTTAGGCAAAGTTGCCCAGGATGCCAACGCACTCCCTGGCTGAGGTGTTGCAGTCCTTGATACTGGCCAGCAGCAGCAGTGTATTGGGCACAAGGGCAGATCTGAGGCACAGGGGCTGGTCACCTTGCAAGGAACTGTATGGGGCTTGCCAATGTTGTTTCCCAGTAGCCTCACCGCACAGGGACAATAGAGAGCTAGGTAGTTCTTATTACTGATATGTTTTACAATATTCACGAATTACTTTCCAAAAGTTAAAAGCATCCAATTAATTCAAAATAATCACTTTTTTAAAAACTCCACATTCCTTTATAAGTTTTAACTACTTCTGAATAACATCAGACCTCTTTCATTGGAACATTTAATTGTTCATCTTCAGTTCACTGATGCATCAGGGTGTCGTTTTTGATAAAATATCGGCTCACTTACTGTATCAAAACAAAATTATTGTGCAGTAATTTAATGACATAGCTCTTCCCTTTTATGAGCTCTGAAAATATCTCATTAACAGTTTCACAAATTACCACAATAACTTATGCTGACATGCTCATTTATTCTCATTTATGAATAGATTTGGTTGACAAGCCTAATGAAATATTGCAGGGGAATTCCCATCCTCTGATATAGATCAGGCATCAAGAGAAAAATCTCAATGTGGGGATTATTTGAGCCCAATCACTTCACTGTAAAAGTGGAATGTTAGGTTCTATCAAATATTCTAGTAAAAACGTACTTGTTCGCTGACACTTGTCCATGGTACAACATGGAAGTGTTCTTACTTCCCACTCATCAGGAAACGCCGTGATCTCCACCATCTGCTTAATGCTTAATGAGAGAAAACAATCCTGTAATGTAGAAGTTTTCAGTCTCTAGAATATTATTTTGTGATAGTTTTTGCTTGTTAATCATGATTTCATGCTCAATAATTAATTTCTATAAAAGAAAAATTATTTTGAAGTTGATCCAAATCCACTTTATATAGAAAAATAGCAAAACGTATTTAACATTGCTATGATGAGACTAATTAGACAAAAGGTTATCCTTTGAGATTTTAAAAATAATCTTAATTGTTTAAGCAAACAAAGATGAACTTTTAAAACATAAATTGCTGTATATATTCATTTAATTAAATATGTATAGGAGATAATCAAATATCATGCAAAGACTAATAAAGCAGGCATAGTTCCTACCCTTAAGTAATTATAGTTTAATACATTTTGAATGTGTCTATACAAAAATTTATATTCACAAGTGCATTAAATGTATGAGCTGCACCTTAATAAAGGGATGATTATATAGTGTTTCATTCATATTGGGATATATTTGAGAGGACAAGATTACGATGAACTAGAAAAGAAAATATTGGGTGTGTGTGGAAGAGGGCATAGAAACTGAAAAGAAGAAAATTTTGGCATAGCATGGTGTCAAATTACAAAGTACATACAAAAGAGTGTAGATTTTATCCTGGAGGCAGTGGGTTTTATTAAGGGCATGGGAATGGCAAGATGACATTTGTGTACTTAAGATGCTTCTCAAACATGCAATCTCTTCATAGAACTCCCCTAAGCTCCCATAGGTCAATTTGAGAGTGAAAAGAATGTAGATGTGTAGGAAGGTAGAGAAAGAGTTGAATAATGAGATGATAAGAATGGGGTAGTAATAGCTCAGCCATCATGGTTCAGTTGTTGAGCATCGACCTATGAACCAGGAGGTCATGATTCCATTCTCAGTCAGGTCATATCCCCAGTTGTAGGCTCGATCCCCAGTGTGGGGTGTGCAGGAGACAGCCAATCAATGGTCGTCTATCATCATTGATGTTTCTATCTCTCTCTCTCCCTCTCCCTTCCTCTCTGAAATGAATAAAAATATATTTAAAAAAGAATGGGGTAGTGGGGTCGCTCTTCTGTGCTACAAAAACTTGGTTGCACATGTCCCCTGGTTTTCTCCTAGATCCAAGAGTCTTTGGACTGCATGCAAACCAAATGAATTAAAACAAAGATCTGAATTTCAGGTGGAGGAAATGCAAAAAAGAAAATCTTGGAGTTCAAATAAATGTGATAACAATGAAAACAACTTTTTAAAATTATAGGCAGAAAAATGTCCTACTTCAATAGAAAATAAGAGAAAAACACATAGAAAGTCAGATTGTGCTCATTTGTTATATACCATCTGATGACAGCTAAACTGATCACATGCATTAACACAATAAGTATTCAATATATATTTTTTAATAGAACAGTGAGCTTTATTGGCCATTTCCAACATGAAATAAGACAACAACAACGACAAAAATGCCCTCTACTTTAGTTAAATTGATGAAACAAGTGTAAATCTGATGTATACTTTTGATGATTTCATGCTCTATTTTAAACATCATTTGCTTAACATTTCACTGCAATTGGGGAATGAAAGCTATTCTCAAGGTACAGTTTTCTGTTAGAATTTAAGATAACTAAGCAAGATAAGGATATACAAGCAAAATACAAAGTGAATGTTGGGTCGTGTGCATTAGCTTGCAAAAGCAGGACTGGATTACTATATTTCATACCCTTAAAGAATATTAGGCTCTTAAAAGGCTATTTATACAGTAGTCCTTTCTCCCCTTGTTAAAATGCAGAGCTGTTTGATCTGCTCGGACATCTTTTTTGCAATAATGGCTTTACCAGTAGAAGTGAAGAATAATTCATCTAATTGAAACTTAGCATGCTATAGATAGGCAGAAAGTAATTACCTATGATACAAACTACCCGGGTTCCTGGGAAGAACATCCATATCTTTAAGAAAAATGCTGTGAAATTATTCAAGGCCATAAGCATCAGGACACCCATTTACATCTTATCTGCACCTCTCAGAGTTCTACGGGCTGCATAAATAAAAGTAGAGTAAATAAGAACAGCAAGGTAATCCTCCTTTTATATTCAGCACTGATGAGATCCTACTGTGTCTAGTTTCGCATCCCAGAACTTAGGAAGGATGAAGCCAGTTTAGGATAGAGGAAGATAAATGATTGAAAAGTTAAAAAAAAAAAATAAGAATTCCAAGAAGGGTTAAAAGATTTATGTTATTTAGGATAAAGAAGCGCTGCTTGAAAAGTCATTTTTAATGGTCTTCAAGGAAGGGTTTTTCCTCAGACTGTGGGGATCAGCTATTTTCATTTTTGTTGGAAACATAACAGACAAAAATAAACTTGAATAGCAAAACAAGGGGAGAAAGAAAGAAGCTTTGAATCATGGAAAAGGCTGCCCAACACTAAATGGGTTTCCAAGGAATTTTAGATCATTGCAATTGTGGAAATCTTTTAAAAATAGAATTTCAAATATGTGAGGGTTGGAGGTCAAGGGAAGGACAAGATGACCTTTTACAATGATTTCCATGAATGCAATTCAGAGACTATTACAAAAGAGGACAGAACTTCCGTTATTCAGTAAGATGGATTGTGTAGATAGGGGAAGTAAAAATAAGTACAAAATGCAGACAAATGTGGTATCTCTTCTTGACACTATTTACCTAATTTCATTGTACAAAAGTTTTCTTCGTGTGAGGGCAAGAGAACCACTTTAGTTTTCCTTCCTAATATGCACTCTTCAAAAAGCAAGAAAAGAAAAAGAAAACAATTGCTTCTAACAATAAGAATTTTTCCTCTTAAGACAATTTCCTTCCTGGTTCATATGTGATGGAATCTCTCACTTTATGTTATAGCAGAAATAACAAGGAAAAACCTTGCACAGCTAGTAATGTAACCCCTCTTGGCAATGTGGGAAAGCCTACACTGTCATATAAGTGGCCCTATATTCATAACATATTTTTTAAATGCATGTTTATTATTGTGCAGAAGCTTTTTATTTTGATGTAGTCCCATTTGTTTATTTTCTCTTTTGTTTTCTTTGTCCTAGAACAGTGATGGCGAACCTTTTGAGCTCGGCGTGTCAGCATTTTGAAAAACCCTAACTTAACTCTGGTGCCGTGTCACATATAGACATTTTTTGATATTTGCAATCATAGTAAAACAAAGACTTATATTTTTTATATTTATTTTATATATTTAAATGCCATTTAACAAAGAAAAATCAACCAAAAAAAATGAGCTCGCGTGTCAGAGGTGACATAGGTGTCATAGGTTCGCCATCACTGCCCTAGAAGATGTATCAGTAAACACATAGCTACAAAAGATGTCTGGGATTTTGCTGCCTATGGTTTCTTCTAATATATTTATGCTTTAATGACAAATTTAAGTCTTTTACCTATTTTGAGTTTATTCTTGTATATGGTGTAAGTTGGTAGTCTAGTTTCATTTTTTTGTATGTCTCTGTCCAGTTTTCCCAAAACCATTTACTAAAAAGATTGTCTTGACTCCATTCTATGCTCTTGCCTCCTTTGACAAATATTAATTGAACATAATGGCTTGGGTCGATTTCTGGGGTCTCTGTTCTGTTCCATTGACCTATATGCCTGTCCTTGTGCCAGTACCAGGGTGTTTTGATCACGGTGGCTTTGTAGTATAACTTGATATCTAGTTTTGTGATTCCTCCAACTTTGTTCTTCTTTCTCAAGATTGCTTCAGCTATTCTGGATATTTTTGGGTTCCATATAAATTTTTGGAGTGTTGTTTTTTCTATGTCTATGAAATAGGCAGTTGGAATTTTAGTAGGGATTGCACTGAATCTATAGATGGCTTTGGTTAGTATGGACATTTTAAGGATGTTGATTCTACCAATCCATGAACACAGTATATTCTTCCACTTTTTTTTTATATTTTCTTCAATCTCTCTTTTCAATATCCTGTAGTTTTCCAAGTACAGTTCTTTTACCTCCTGGGTTAAGTTTATTTCTAAAATTTTAATTTTTTGTTGTAATAGTAAAAGCTTCTGCACAGCAAAAGAATAAATCCTTGCTTATAGCATTAAATCCCCACACAATTTTAAAATACTTATCTTCTTAACAAAATACATATGTTCTTTATTTTTTGCCAACTATTTGGAAATATAAACTACAAATGTCTGTAGTCTTACGTTCATTTTCTTAAAACAGATTTTGGCATCTTTTTAATAATTTCTGATAAAGTAATGCAGATTTGAATAAGCATTTCTGACTCAAATAATAGAAATACATTATATTGATAGTGCTATTAGAATGCAGACATGAGATAGTATTTTTATTATAATTATTCAAAAAGATAGTATCACTTTCCAATATTTGGGAGAGTATCACTTAATCTATACATTTGAATTCAAAGAAAAATGAATCCTTATGCCTGTTTAAGACTTATTTCAGAACCTTTACTATATTTTTGTTTATTATATGAATTTTTGGTAGGTTATAATTCTTCTCATAATGTATTAACATTTCAAATAAGGAACTCATTGTTACACTTGGTGGAACTCAGGCTATTTCTTCACGGGGAGAAAATAATTAGGATGAAGGAAAACTCTCTATCTGTTGTCAATCCAGAAATGTCAAAAGTAAAACAGAAGCCCTAGCTTCTTCTCAGGGAGGAAGTTCTCTTTCCAGGGGGGTCTGCCTCAGGGATAAATAAGGACATTCCTATTCTAGGAGGCAGGCTGTTCTCTGTCAGATACAAATGACTCAATGAGAATGAAGGAAGAGTTGATTGAAGGGAAAAAACTAGGGCCCTTCTTGAGGCTAGAGTAGTGTCCCAGACCTCCTGCTGTCTAGAGCTTGTGTTTACTCGTAAGTTGAGCAGCCTTGGCTAGTGTCTTTCTGTAGGGTTTGGACAATAGGGGAAATAGGAGCGTTAATCTGGGGAAAAAACAAAATGAAACAAAAACAGAAGAGAAAAGGATCTGCCTTCTGTACAGGCACAAAAAAGGGAAGATTTTTTTCAAATTAATACGTTATTTTTCTGTGGCAAGTGTTTTTCGCCCCAGTCACAAGCTTTTATTTGACTCTTTTTCCCCCTCCTTTGGCTATTTGTGTTTTCTTTGTCATTTTGCACAGAATAAAAACAATAAAAATGAAAATAAACTAGGCATTCACATGGTACGAATCCCTTGAAAATAAAATGAGCATCACCTTTCTATACGGTTTCTAATGAATTCATCAGTTTAGCTTACATTTATATTGGAAATTACAGCATGTCAACTATGAAAAATGCTGTTTATTTACAAAGCAAATCATTTACATTACAAACCGATTAAGAAAGGGAAGCTATGCCACAACTGGAAATTCAATAAACTGAGGGATCCCACCATACCTGGGTAGCCTGAAAGCAAACTGCAACCAATTTTGCAGAAATTCTATATTCAAATACAGTAATAATAGTGAGACCTTACCTTTAGGCCAACTTCAATGTAACACTTATTAATAATACTAAAAACAGCAATAACCTGAATAAATAAAATCCTTTTTCCCCCTAGGATCGCAAAGTGCTTTCCCTAAAAATTATCTCATTTATTCTCATGACATATTTCTGTAGGGAGAAGGGAGCAAATATTGTAGGTATTCTTAGCCTGCACTTTACTAAACAACTTTGAGAGGATCCTATGACATCCTGGCACTAAAATCTACGGGTTGATAGCCAACTGGCTGCATGCCTGGTAGGCCGACAGCAGCCGGGCTCTCTAATGCACGTCTTGGAGCGGGAGGAAGGGTTGGCTTTATAGAGATGGTGGAATAGGTGACTAGCCAGACAGTGTGCTTGAGGGATGCTTAGAATATATGCTAACATTTTAAAGCACGCCCTACCAAAGCACACTATGTGCTGATATGTGGAATTTCACTATTAGTTGGGGTTTAGGCAATACCCTAGTTTAATGCAAGCCCTTCCCCATAGGTTACACATTCACTTAGGAGGAACTATAATGATCTTAGCATGAGTTATTTTGCCAATACTTTTATTGATAGTTTACAATGGGAGAGAAAAATGCCAATTTGGTTTGGACAGGAAGATAAAGTTTATCTTTTCATAAGAATTTCATAATTTAGCTGTCATTTATGATCTTGACATTGAAATATGTCTGATAGAGAAAAACAGCAACAACAAAGGGAACCAAGGACATTCAGGCACAGACAGGCCTCCAGAATTCTAAAGAGGTGGTAGGAGAGCCTGGGACAAAATACATTAACTAAAGAGAAGGTTTATCAAAAGAAAGATGATGAAGACACATTGTGATATATTTTATAATTTGTATCTCATTAGAGCTAGAAATTATATGCCTATGACTCTGGGTTTTGTAGATTGTTCTAGACTTTATGCTTTAGTAATAACCTTCATATCTAGAATTATTATGAGATTTGCTCTCTGATGAGAGAACCAAACATATAAATAAATTCAAGAATGTCCAAGCAACTCTGGCTAACCCTTTGGGCACAAAGCAAAGTCCATGTATTTTTCAGGTTTGCCAGAACAGAGTGAAACTCCTAGAGAATATAGCTTGCAGTAGCCATCATCCAAGAGAAATTAGTTACATAAACTAAGTCTACCATCATTAAGGTCACCCCAACTATCATTAAGGTAATCCCAACTATGACAAGGTTCTTTTAGGTATAGCAACAAGATAGCAGAATGGTCTATCTTAGTCTTATTTAAACTGTATGGAGTTAATAGATGAAAGGTTAAATATATCTAAAACCATATCAACCTTTCCACTTACTACAGCAAAGAACTTCACATTGCTATACCCATTTTACAAAAGAGGATGTGACCTATCCAGGAGAAAGAAGCAAGTTGTCAGTGATCTTTCAGAAGACAGTTTATTTCTTGGTCCACTACATACACTTTCCAAGTCTTCCTCACATATAATTTACCTCAACTCTCTTTCTCTCATTTTCTTCTTCTATATTTTTCTTATTTTTAATGAAAAACTGACAAGTTAAGCTAGGAATCTCTTTACACAGGCTCTCCAGTGACAAACTGTATTCCCATTTAAAGTGCTCAGTAGAATGATATACTTTTATTTTCAATATCCTTACTCTGAACCCCATAATCCTATATAATAAAAGGGCAATATGCTAATTGACCCTCATGCCATTGCAAAGATGGTGGCACCCACAGCCAATAAGGAGGGACTATGCTAATTGACTGCCACACCCTCAAAGATAGTGGCACCCACAGCCACAAAATGGTGGCGCCCAGTCCTTTCATCCCCACTGGGGCAGCAGGCGCAGAAAGGCTCCATGCACCTGCATCCAGAGTCCCCCAGTCCCCTCAGCCCCCAGCCGCCAAGGGCCAGCCCGTAGCGCAGGCAAGCCTCGAATGGCCAGTCACTATGAGGTGCACTAACCACCTCTTGGACCCTCCCCACAGCCGGCAGGCTCCGATCACCTAATGGCGAATGGGGAACTGGGGATGGGTGGCCACGGGGGGTGGGGCCGGCTGTGGGAAGCCAGGGAAGATGGCCCTGATCACAGCCAGGCCTAGGGACCATACCCAAACACAAATTCGTGCACCAGGCCTCTAGTCATATGATAAACTTTTAATTAGCTGTGAGCTTGCATTCTGGTTCACCTTGTCAGTAATGTCACACAGAGGATGCCATTTAGGGTTTTGAGTATAAGTCAGCACACCTGCTGAAATGGAGAAAATCAGGGTGATATGATGGCTAAAGCTTTAAGTTGAAAAAGAAGAGAATGAGATTTAAGTACTAGCTCTATATATAGGAGCTGTTAACCTCAAACAAGTAATTGAAAGTCTGTGAACTTCAGGGGTTTTTTCCTATGTAAAACATGGATATGATCTGTTTTGTTTTCATGATGAGATTGTTATAAGATAAAAAAGGGCCCGGCTGGTGTGGTTCAGTGGTTGAGCACTGACTTATGAACCAGAAAGTCACGGTTCAATTCCTGGTCAGGGCACATGCTCAGGTTGCAGACTCACTCCCTGATGGGGGCGTGCAGGAGGCAGCCAATCAATAATTCTATCTCATCATTGATATTTCTTTTCTTCTTTATTGATTAAGGTATTACATATGTGTCCTTATCCCCTCATTGCCCCACCCACTCGTGCCCTCGTCCCCCTAGTGTCTGTGTCCATTAGTTATGCTTATATCATGAAAACAAGTCCTTTGGTTGATCTCCTCTCCTTCCCCCCACCCTTCCCTGTCTTCCCTCTGAGGTTTGATGGTCTGATCTATGATGTTTCTATCTCTCTCTCCCTCTCCCTTCCTCTCTGAAATCAATAAAAATATATTTTTAAAAATAGAAAGGGCATGTAAATGTGTTTGAGAGCATTTCTAAATATAAAACTTTATTACTGTGGGCCTCTCTTGTACTAATTACTCTGCCAAGTCTTTCCTAGGCTACAAAGAGATAAAAAGATTAGATCGTTGGTCTCTGTCCACATTCTTACAAAAAAGGAGATTAATGAGAAAAATTAATATGATGAGGTTAAAGTGAGAAAGTAAACAAATTTATAAACTCTTTATCTCAGGGCCATATTCAGCAAGGGTCATCTTCTCTGATATATAAGATCCATCATGATGGTGCAATAATAGTTATCACAAATTCCTGTAACCTTTGAAAACCACTTCTCATGCCATACTGCTTATGTACACCTGCAGTTCTTATGCAAAGGCTTGTCCCCCTCGTTATATAAAACATCTAGAAGTGATCATTCTCACTTTGATATCTGGCTGTCAGTTTCTGGAACTCACTGTACCAGAACACTATCTCAGACCATCAACAGCTACATTCCAGGTTGTTAGCACATCATTTCTGATGCCTCTTGGGGCCAGTCCCCTCTACTTGCTTTCAGTCCTGTGTATTAAACTACCCAAGCATTCATTTATTAGTAGCTAAACCAGAGGCAGTGAAATTCTGCAGATATCTCAAGATCAGCATCCATCTGTGTTGAGTTTTGCCACAGGGTGTTGCATTGATTAGGAGCTGGGATAAATCCCAAAAAAATTGTGTTCTCTAAAGAGAACCAGAACGTGGCTTTGAACCCAGAGTAGATGAGAGAGAGAGCTGTTACAGAATTATAATTCATCTGCAGAATGAATGCACTCATATTTGGAAAGAAGACCATTACTAGTTTTTGTTTTTGGGGTGTTTTTTTTAATCTTTTAAAGTATGCTGCTTTATGAAGGATTAATAAGCTCATTTGCTTCAATAATTTAAATATGCTTGCTTTAAGTTGGTTGGCAAATTTTCCTTAAGATTTTGTAATACACTTGCCTATTCTATTTACATTGTAGGATTCTTATAATTATAACACTTAAAGGCCATCTAGTCCATTGTCTCTTATCTTTACAAAAAACAACAGCAGCCGCAATAAAGCTTATAATGGAGTAACTTGTGCAAAACTACCCTCCTGGTTAGTAGGAATTGTTTCCTGAATATTGTTTTTACTGCAAAAATGCTGCCTTCATGAGGAAAGGCATCATTTTTATTACTTCAAATATTATTCCCTCTTTTCCCTATATTCTTCACTCTCTGTTATACTAATAAAGAAAATAAGAATATCTTTGGTGTGTATATTCAAAGTAGGGCTGAAGGGATGGTGGAAGAAAATAAAAATGTGGCATTAATAGATAAAAATTTACACATAATTTGAATTAAAATTTGTAGAAGACAGAAATGAGAGCTACATTTAGAAAATATAGATAGAAACTCATTTATTAGAAATATTCAATAATAATTGATGACTATTTAACAAGTCTACTGTAGAAACTTTTATTATCTCCTTTTAATCTCAAGACAACTCTAGCCCTGGGCGGGTGGCTCAGTTGGTTGGAATGTTGTCCCATACACCAAAAAGAATGTGGTTTGATTCCTGGTCAGGGCACATACCTAGGTTGAGCTTTTGATCTCTGATTGGGGTCTGTATCTGAGGCAACCAATAAATGTTTCTCTCTCCTCTCTCTCTCTCTCTCTCTCTCTCTCTCTCTCTCTCTCTCTCTCTTCCTTCCTCTCTCTTTAAAAATCAATAAAAATATCCTTGGGTGAGGATTAAAAAAAAAAGGATAACCCTTTGTCTATGAGTTATGTCTTATTTCTACCATACCATTTTGTAGAAAAGTGAGGTATTATATGACTTCACAGTTAAAATGTACATGACAATTATAAATATTAAAGTATTTATTACAATGTATGTATCTATTTAAAATGCATAGTACATGCATACCATATATGGGCAATTATCACATATTGTAACACCTTGTGTTCATGTAATCCTTATTTTTCTGTATTCTAAGCTTCTTGAGGGAAATATCTGGGTAGCTCATAAGATAAATACTGCAATAAATACTAACATAATAAATTATTAATTTTGTAAATGCTAGCATTTGTTATAATTGGGGTAAATGATAAATTGAAAGAAACAGTGTTGAGGACAACAAATAATTTTCTTTCTTTCTTTTTTACCTGTAAGTCATATTTACAAGGCTTAAAAATATTGACTTATAAATTTCCCTCTCCTAAATATATGATTTATAATAGTTTGTGCTTCTCTTACTATTTGTGTTTTACCTCATTAGGAAATTGAGGTCAATCTGATTACTTTTATCTAAAGTAATTGTTATTTAACTACCTCAGAGACCAATGAGCTAAGCAGAATACAATTATAGACTTAATGAAATTATGAGTAAATATTTTAACAAATGATTGTGTCTAATTTATTTTTACAAGTACATAGTCTGTCTACAGGAATACACTCATAATATGTCATCATATATAGAAGCTATTACTCTTAACTTTTCTTATTGAAATGATAAATTAGGAAATAAGATTCTTCAGCTACTTTATGAAGGAACAGAGATGAGAGCTTAGTTAATGCAGAACCTAAGGACTTCAAAGCATGTCTGTTTCATAATGGATGGAACATGGAGTACTAATGTTACTCAATAAATCTTAACAGTTATAAGTTAGGGCAAAGCAACGGAGTGAGGAGCATTACTCATTCATTCTCTCAAAAGGAAGGATGTTATTCATTGTTTATATTGCTAGATATTTTAACTCCATAAAATTGATTAACTTCTGTTAGTACACAGGATGTAAGTAGAACTGATCGCTTCCAAAGACTTAAATTTAAGTTACTTTTTAAAGCTAGAGTTAAAAATTAATTTTGTAGACTTTTGACTCAGCACATCTGACACATTTCAATGCTATATTCTGTTAATGGAGTTGTCCACATCTCAAGAGAAATTGAGAACTCATGAAGTAGTGAGTTTTTCTTTACTATTGTTAATCAAACAAAGGTTCTCCTAAAATTCATACTTGCTTCCTACCAGCCAGAGTCTATGTTTAGTAGGGATATGATATAGCAGAATTGTATCCCCAGGGCTTATACTAAATAAATCACCACTAATCACTACATCACTACATTGTTCCTATTTTGAGATAGAACCATCCTCACTTCCATTCCATAGCACTGAATTTACTTTCTGTTTTGCTGATGCTGGATAAGAAAAAGCCCAGGAATTAAGAGCAATACAAAAAATTATCTTTGTCATTTCAGTTATCAAAAATTACTGTGTTAAAATAAAGATACTACAAAATCAATATTTTGTTATATTTATTATTTACAAGACAATTACTATTTGCTTTCATAAAACAATTTCTAATACAAAAATACAAAATATTTAATTCCCTTAAAATATCTCTCTTTTAAAATGAAGTTCACATTGATTAAATTCAGTAAAATAAAGCACATTTCACCAAAATTACAGACATTCTTGGATGACCTAGCACCACAGACCATCCTATGATGCCCCAGTGTCAGATGCTGTAAGTCAGTTACACATGTAACCCTACAAAAAATATGAGCCTGGTAAATGGAACTTTCATGAGTCAACAGCATAAGCTTCCAACTATGTTGAAAAATTGTACCTAGGAAATACGCTCACTACTAAGTACATACATGAAAACACATTCTTTAAGTCACATTAATTTTAAATAAAAAAAGAGTGCAAAACAAGATGGGTGAAGGTGGAAGAGGACATAGAAGGCATAAATGGTGATGGAGAAAAATAAACAAACAAACAAATACATAAAAAAGTGTTCCAAATGGACAGTAGCCTGTAAGCCAGCAGCCCTACCCGAGCCTCCACCTGTAAACTCTATTCATAACTGAAAGCTCTGATTTAAACTGAAAATAAGCATTTGAGACACCTAAGTGAATAGACTTTTCCTATGTATTTTCTGTCACATCATATGGAGGTTTGGCTGCCACACACAGATTATACCATGTAGATGCAAAGAACAAGGTACCTCAGGAGTAACAGTGCAACATGACCAAACAGAATTATTGCATATCCAATGGCAATACTTGTTTTTAGCAGAGTTAACAAGCAGCTGCATTTTGTTTACATAATACAAATACATTGCCTCTTGTTTTAACTTTTTATTTTCTTTCTGTAGTGATGTAAATAATTCATGTCATATTGTTCCCTTTCATGTTATAGGCTATATTATATACAACTGCTAGTATTTTTATTTGACATAGATTTATTTTTCTTAATATATTTTTATTGTTTTTAGAGAGGACAGGAGAGGGAGGGAGAGACAAACATCAGTGATGAGAGAGAATCCCCCTGAGGATCAAACCCAGAACCTGGGCATATGCCCTGGCCGGGAATCAAACTGCGACCTCCTAGTTCATAGATCAATGCTCAACCACTGAGCAACACTGGCCAGATTCAAAGTTTTCATTATATTTTTTTTTCTGAGTTTATGGAGGCTTTTTCCATTATATATTCAAAACTATAACTAATTTGAATATTTTAATACTGGTAATATAAAGATCCCAATAGTGAAAATGCATCCTATTTTAACTATAATCTATATCCTATATAATAAAACGCTAATATGCAAATAGACCGAACGGTGGAACAATCAAACAACTTGTCTCTATGACATGCACTGACCACCAGGGAGGGTGAATGGAACATGGCGGGCGTTGGCAGCAGGCAGCAGAGCACTGAACATGGCGGGCATCGGCCACGGTGAGATGGTGAAGCAAGTGAGCAGGTGCTCCAGACCTAGGCGGGTGCTAGTCACTGTCATTGGGGCAAGCCTCTGGTGGCTACTGAAAATTCTTTGCTCCCGTGTGCTGCAGTCCCACCTGGTACTTGCACCTGCTGCAGCCGCCAGCCCCGCTCACACCTGCTGCCAATGCCTGGTGCTGGCCCCGATCTCTCAGCACCATCAGCAGGTGCGGGTGGCAGCTGCTGGCCCTGATTGGCCCTCAGGGCTTCTCCAACTTCCCCTACTCTTGAGGGGTGATCGGGGCTGGAAGCAGCCTCTCGCACCCGCTGCCATCAATGGCCCCACTTGCACCTGCTGCTGGCACCGGAGCCGCCGCTTGCACCCACTGCAGGTGCCCAGTGCCAGTCCTGATCGTTTTGTGCCATCAATGGGAGTGAGCAGTGGCTGTTGGCCCCTATCACCCCTGAGGGCTTCTCCACCTCCCCCTGCTCTTGAGGGGTGATCGGGCAGCAGCCACCTCTTGCACCCACTTCTGGCACCGGCCCCAGTCACTCTATGTCATCAGCGGGTGTGAGTGGGGCCAGCGACATCAGCGCATGGGAGCGGCATCAGCAGCAGCAGCAGGAGTGGGGCTGCTGGCAGAGAGGAGACCAGGGGCCATAGCAGGAGGAGCAAGGCAGGGGCACAGAGGATGGGCCAAGACCCACCTCAGTGCCTACCACAGCCTCGTGGCCCACAGTTCCTTTCAAGGTGCACGAATTCATGCACTGGGCCCCTAGTCTATATATATAAAAGCTTAAGCAACCTAACGACCAAATGACTGCTTGACTGGTTGCTATGATGTGCACTGACCATCAGGGGGCAGACGCTAAATGCAGGAGTGCGCTCACAGTGGGAGCTCCGCTCAGCTGACTGATAGGTGCCAGATGAAGGGCTCATGGCTGGCTGGTGAGCACCACTGCGGTGGCGTGAGCCTCTCCCGATCGGGACTGACTGGGCACGAGCCCGCAGCAGGCACATTGGGGCCAGGATAAGTGGGTGTAGCAGGCAGGAGCAGCAGGCAGCATTGTACTGCTGGTTTCGGCCTGTTCCCCGCAGCCATGCCGAGGGACCCCACCAGTGCATGAATCTGTGCACCGGGCCTCTAGTTATAATATAATTAAGTTGAATTTTGGATTCTGATACATGCAAATAAACATAAATAAAACTTTATCCATGCACTCTCAGAATTCACATTCTAGAATTTAATTTATTAAATAGAATCACTATATTAGAAAAACTTATTTTAAGATGTTCCTTGTCCTCAATTAAGAAATGAAATAATGTTTATATGATATTATACCTGCTAATTAAAATCAAAATGTTCTAGATTTAAAAATTCTGTGTAAATGTACATATTTGTCATAAGAAATATATATGGAAAAGCACAAGTTAGTACCAAGGAGTATTAGAGTTTAGTAATAGAATTTAAATTTGGAAACCTTGGGTTTCCAAAATTATTCTTAGGGCATAATCTGTCAATAACCCTGGGTATGTGCATTGGAATCTGGGACTTTTCCAAGTCTTTTAGTTGTTTTGTTTTAGATTCAGCCAGAAAATGGCTTAAGGTACCAGTATAATAACTCAAGTGGAAAAAAAAAAAAAGCATATATAGGATCTGGGTAGATCCAGGCAAGTTTCAAATGGTGATAATGCCTTAATTTAAATATGATGCTAGAGTGTCATACACAAGTATGCTTCTATAATTCCCTTCAAACACAACCAGGTGAATAGTAGGAGATAAATGTTAAGCAAGTAAATAATTAATTAAATAGTTAGATGGGGCCATCAATCCATCAATTCACTCTAGCAGATTTAAGTTTGTGGAGGGGATGGTTTTTTTCTGACAATTCTAACAATATTGTTGGTGCTCAGATTTCTATTTCATCCCTATGCGTTTATCCTATATAATAAAAGCCTAATATGCTAAATGTCTGGTCATCCAGTTGGCCGTCTAACTAATCAAAGAATAATATTCTAATGATATGCTAAGGCCGCTCAACCACTCCCTATGATGTGCACTGACCACCAGGGGGCAGACAGTCAACTGGTTGACCAGTTGCTATAATGTGCACTGACCACTGACCACCAAGGAGCAGACACTCCAACTGGTAAGTTAGCTTTCTGCTGGGGTCCAGCCGATCGGGACTGAGCAAGACAGGCTGGACACGCTCTTGCGCCCTTCTGCGGTCCCTCCCTGGCTGGCCAACCTCCCATGTCCCTCCCTGGATCCAATCATGCACCAGTGGGGTCCCTCAGCCTGGCCTGTGTCCTCTCACAATCCAGTACCCCTCAGGGAATTTTGGAGAGCCAGTTTTAGCCTGATCCCGCAGGCCAGGCCACGGGACCCCACTGGTGCACAAATTCGTGCACCTGGCCTCTAGTTGATCTATAAAATTTACCCAAGCAACCAATTAATCCACATTCCCTTTAAATCCATGCACTTAGATTTTTATCAGACAACAAATCTGGAAGAATCTATTAGTAGAAGTTATGTCTGTGGAAACTAAAGCCTTGGTGAGTTAATACCTCCTTACTAGGGTAGTCTATAAACTCTTAAACATGTTATAAAGGGTTTCTACCTAAAATAGCATGAAATACTCAAACCAGTAGGTAATTGATTCAAGCAAGCTGTGTACTCCTATATCTAGGATTCTAGTCTGCTTATGCTTGTGGTAAGATTTTTGTTTCAACAGTGTATTATTTAATTTGGTTTGAATACTTTAGACCATTGTTTCCAAGAGAATTCTTCCAATAAGGCTAAAAAAATCACCATTCTTTAATTTATGAGGAACTGGTCTCCCAAGATAACTTGTTCGATCAGCAAAAATCTGATGAGGATCAACCAAGAAGCCAGGTTTAGAAAGATAAAATAGTTGGCAGTGAAAATGTGTTGTGTTCTCAGACTATGGTGAACATTGGCATATAAACAGACGAATTACATATAAGTGAGGCTTACTGTGACAGAGATATAAATTTAATGCTTCAGAGGATTCATCTCTGTGTGAGTCGGAAAAAGCCTCACAGTAGATATGGCATTTAAATAGCACTTGAAAGCAGAGTTTGCCAGGTGAAGAGAGGGAAGGTGACTCTGAAGGAGGGGGGTGGGCGGGGGAAACCTTGGCCAAAGGCAGAGCCAAAGAAAATGTCTCATGTTTGTGAATCAGTGAGAAATGTATACTAGTAAATGACATAATGTTTATGAGGGGAGAGTACAAGGGCTATGAAAGACTAGGGACTGGAGGAAGGTATAGATTGGCCAACATGGGAAGAGGCCTATTGCCGGCCAAAGGAATTCTGATTTGCCTTTGTAGCTGATGGGGAGTGTACATACCTTTTTTAAAAAAGTAACTACTGCCGAAGACGGTTAACACCTGGAATGACCAGAGAGGAAGACCAGATGGCAAGTAGTTACTAGGCAGACCAAAGGGTAAACAGTTACAAAAGGCCCAGTGAGGGATTATGAGCTGTTTAGCTGGCAGTGATCCTGTAGGTGTAGAGAAGCCAGACCTGAGAGGCTCTCAAAACTCAATCAAGGACAGTGTGAGCACAATGTTCGTATTTTGTTTGTTTGTTTTTTTTTCTTTGCATGTTTCTATGGCTGAAATCTTTCAAGGGCCACCTGAGGTGCCTTAGAAAGTACAGTGGGCCCACCGTACTAGATTTGCACAATCTAAAATTTCCATTTGCCTACACCCATTATAATCCTTTTTGCATTTTCTGCAGGGTACCCTTCACAACTAAGGGCTGTTTCATCCACCAGAGGCTATCTCCTATCTTTGGAGAAACCGCAGTTAATCATGAGATTGTTTCTCTCAACTATATTATTCTTGGCGACTGTAGGAGGTACTCTTCCTTTTCTCTTATGAGAATTAGTCTAGGTGCCTTTATCATGCTGTCGCCTGTCAAATTTTCATGAGTACAAAAAGTCGGGGTCCCTCGATTTAGGAGTTCTTAAATCACTGAGATGCATAAGAAAATTTCCCAACAAAATATCTGAGAGCCAATGGTTTTTAGGCAGCTAGTTTTCAGCAGTCCTTGAATGGCAGTTGCAAATGTGAGTCGCACTACATACTTAGTTTAATAATTAGCCTCCTAACCAAATATTCTGGTTTTGTTGAAAACACACTGAAGCATTGATGGCCAATGTGAGTTAATGGCAAGTTTGGTGCACAGATCAGATAGATTCACCAGACAAAAAAATAGTTTCCAATGTAGGGTCACTTTCCTTTTTCTAGTAGAATCAAAACAGACCTATGCAAAGCTAATTCATTCTATCAACATGTTTTAACTGTGTGCTTCCTATACACATTTACCAGGTTACAAATTTGATTAAAGTAGACATGGCCCTCAGCTCACCTGGAGATTATACCCAGAAGAGATGGAAGACACTCCATAAGCAAAGTAGCAAATAAAACTATTATAACTTGTGAAAAAGACTATGACAGGAAAGCTCCATCTGATCACACTCCAGATGAGATAGACACCAAACGCTCAAGTGATTCTACTTTCTGCCCGTCCTGCAATTCATCTCTCCCATGACATTGAGCTCAGAGGAAAGTATATTTATTCATTGTAATCATATTTATTCATTCTACAATTATTTGTTAATTTCTTATTATTCACTAAGTTCTGAAAATTGGGAAAGCTGACACGAATCACTTTCACATACTAAGTAGTTCCTCCAATTGTGCTTATTCTTTCTTTTTTATGCAGTTCTTAATATAAATGCAACAGTTATGCATTTTTAAAGGTTCTTTTCCTGGTGATGGCTAAGAAAAAAAAAGTAAAAAACAAAAACATAAAACGTTTGCTTGAGTGCATAATGACCAATAAAAGTGTAACTTGAGAACAGATTAAACAAGATAAAATCCAGAATAATACATTTTCTACCTTACTTTGAAAGAGGTAGAGGATTCATTGTTATAAAAAAAGAATAAATGGCTATAGTTTAATATATTCAGAATTATAAAATCTCAAATTTCAATAAAGTGCAGTTCTATCAACATTAAAAATGAAATAAAATTTCAAAGTAATGATTAAGGTAATTGAAAGTATTTTTCAAATGTACAAAAGTGGTTTTAAGAAACAGTCATAAGAATAACTTTTTGTAATATTATACAAAATAGATGCTTGGGATTGATGTCAAGAATCAAAGAGAATGAAGAAAGAATGAAGAAAATACAGTATTACATAGGAGTAATATACATTGCTATTTTCAAAATACAAAAATGTGTTAATCTACTGAAACAACAGAGAGCCAACATCCTCTTTTCTATATGTATTATTTATTCAAATATATCCTACTGTTTATTCTAACAAGTACATGCTTTCCTTAAATAAATTAACATTCTATTTTCTTCTGCCAAGATTAAGAGCAGCAGAGTGTGAAAATTTTGGTTACACACTTCACTTTCCAATTTACATAGTTTCCCACCTACTTCAGAGTACCAGCGGATAACTCCATACAAACTACTACCAACATGAAAATTAGAAAGCCAGTATTTTTATTTAATGTAACAAGATAAATATTTTATAAATATTTCAAAAAGAAAATTCATAGAACATAAAATAATAAAAACTATAAGACAGATGTAGGAGGTAGCCGATCAGTGATTCTCGGTCATCATTAATGTTTCTCTCTTTCTCTCTCCCTCTCCCTTCCTCTCTGAAATCAATAAAAAAAATATATTTAAAAAAAAAAAAACAAACCTGAAATACTGAAACCCTTGGTTTCACCTGTTGAAATTATTTTTGCATCATTATTTCAACTCAGATGCAGTTTCACTTTACTCGTTTTTGTTATTCTGAAAAATAATAAACCATAAGCTAGTATTAGGCTCCTTCACTCTGCTATTAATAGGGTTTCTCACATTTTCTAATGGTAAATCTCTTTGGCCTGATTCAGTGAAGCATTATCCTTCATTAAGGAGTTGGTTTGCAGGCTATCAGAGAACACCATGGTAGGAAGGGAACTCAAGAGATAATTTGCCCCTCCCTTTTATTGTAGAGATTAAAAAGGGATTTCAGGAAAATGCTGCCTTTTCAAAAATCTCCTTTGTTCTGATTAAAGTTCATCCTTTTTGGCATATAAATAAGTTTCTCATGTCGTCTTTACATAAACAATCTCACCATTATGTAAGCCCAGCTCCCGGGCATTGAACTTCTATCAGATATAATTACCGTGTTGGGGAAAGGAAAAAAACAAACAAAAAACAACAATAAAAAAAACATCAACAACATGTGTGGGGGTTTTTGTTTGTTTAAAATTTAACACATAAACTTGATGTTCATAAATTACACCTATAAGTTACAGTTATCTTAAACAAGTTCTCAACTATGAGCCAATAATCCCTATCATGTCTTATTTTTCATTTTTATTATCCTATGTTATTTAAGTGGGATGAAGTAGAGATTCCTGGGAGTAGTCATTTTAGTGATATTTCTAAAAATAAAGAGATATTTTAGTACATTTTTTCTGATAAGTAAAGTAATGCAAATTGTGGAACTAAAAAAAAAAGTAATAGCATAAATAACAGTGATCCATTGTGTCACCATTACAAAGGTTGAATATCTTGAGACATTTTTATTTTGTCTTAGTCCGATAATTTTTATAAGCATACTAGAGGCCTGGTGCACAAAAATATATGCACTCGGGGGCGGGGGGGTCCCTCAGCCCAGCCTGTGCCGTCTCGCAGTCTGAGACCCCTCAGGGGATGACCACCTGCAGGCTTAGGCCCGCTCGCCAGTCAGACATCCCTCTGGCAGCCCAGGAGCCATTGGGGGATGTCCACTTGCCAGCAGGGAGCAGGCCTAAGCTGCAGTCGGACATCCTTAGCGCTGATGAGGAGGCGGGAGAGGCTCACACCACCACCGCTGTACTGGCAACCATCAGCCTGGCTTGTGGCTGAGCAGAGCTCCCCCTGTGGGAGCACACTGACCACCAGGGGACAGCTCCTGCATTGAGCGTCTGCCCCCTGGTGGTCAGTGTGTGTCATAGTGACCAGTGATTCCCAGTTGTTCTGCTGTTAGGGTCAATTTGGTTATTACCCTTTTATTATATAGAACTAGAGGCCCGGTGCACAAAAATTTGTGCACTCGGGAAGGGAGGGGGGGTCCCTCAGCCCGGCCTGTGCCCTCTCCCAGTCTGGGACCCCTCGGGAGATAACGACCTGCTGGCTTAGGCCTGCTGCCGGGTGGCAGAGGGCAGGCCCAATCCCTAGGTGCAGCCCCTGGTCGGGCTCAGAGCAGGGCCATTTGGGGAGTTGGGGCACCGCCCCATGTCATGCACAGAGCAGGGAGGATCAGGAGGTTGCGATGCCACCCTCAGTCACGCTCAGGGTAGGGCCGATTGGGGGGTTGGGGCACCGCCCCCTGTCACACTCAAGGCAGGGTCGATGGGGTGGTTGCGGCGCAACCCCCTGTCACGCACAGAGCAGGGCCAATCAGGGGGTTGGGGCGCTGGCCCCTGTCACTCACAGAGCAGAGCCCATCAGAGGGGTTGGGGCGCCGCCACTCTCACACTCAGGGCAGGGCCGAAGGGGGGGTTATGGCTCTACCCCGTCACACACAGAGCAGGACCCGTTGGGGGGGGTGGGGGGGGGAGGGGGTTGGGGCACCACACCCTGTCACACACAGAGCAGGGCCAATCAGGGGGTTTGGGCACTGCCCCCTGTCACACTGATGCCGGTGCCGGGAGGCCTCGCGGCTCTGCTGATCCCCGTGCACTGGGTGTGTGTGTGGGGGGAGTGTCCCTCAGCCCAGCCTGCCCCCTCTCACATACTGGGAGCCCTCAGGCGTTGACCCCCATCACCCTCCAATCGCAGGATCGGCCCCTTGCCCAGGCCTGACGCCTCTGGTTGAGGCGTCCGGCCCGGGCAGCGGGGACCCGCAGCTGCAGCGGCCCCACGATCGTGGGCTTCGCTTTAGGCCCAGGCAAGGGACCCCTAGCTCCTGGGACTGCCAGCTTCGACCGTGCCCAGCTCCCATCACTGGCTCCACCCCTACTTCCTGCTATCACTGGCCAGGGCGGAAAAGGCGTCTGATTCTCAGATCATGGCTCCCCCCTGGGTTTCCGATCACTGTCAGTGGCAGGGGGCTTCTTCCTGCTTTCCCTTTGGCCTCCCTGCATTGTGCCTACATATGCAAATTAACCGCCATCTTGTTGGCAGTTAACTGCCATCTCAGTTGGCAGTTAATTTGCATATAGCCCTGATTAGCCAATGAAAAGGGTAGCTCGTACGCCAATTACCATTTTTCTCTTTTATTAGTGTTGATAGAGGCCTGGTGCATGGGTGAGTGCTGACTGGTTTGCCCTGAAGGGTGTCCCGGATCAGGGTGGGGGTCCTGCTTGGATGCCTGGCCAGCCTGGGTGAGGGGCTGAGGGTCGTTTTCAGATTGGCCACACCCCGTTCAGGGTGGGGATCCCTGCTGGAGTGCCTGGCCAGGCTGGGTGAGGGGCTGAGGGCCGTTTTCAGGCTGGCCACAGCCCCTTCAGGGTGGGGTTCCCCACTGGGGTGCCTGGCCAGCCAGGGTGAGGGGCTTATGGCTGTTTGCAGGCTGGTCAAGCCCCCCAGCGGTGACCCTCACCCCATGAGAGTGTGGCCATCCTGGGTGAGGGACTGACGGCTATTTTCAGGCTGGCCATGGCCCCCAGCCACCCAAGCTCCCAGTGGAGGCTGGCTGGAAGCAGGTATCTGGGATTTACTTATCTTCTATAATTGAAACTTTGTTGCCTTGAGCAGAGGCCTCAGTCGGCCAGGGCAGGAGGGAAGCTTGGCTTCCCCCATCTCTGGGTAACCAAGCCTCCTGCTTGCTCCAGCTCCGAGACTGCCGGCCACCATCTTGGTTGGGTTAATTTGCATATAGATGCTCTGATTGGCTGGCGGGTGTGGCCTGGGGGCGTAATGGAGGTGCAGTCAATTTGCTTGTTTCTCTTTTATTAGATTAGATATCCATACATATTAAATTTGCAAGCTAGGTTGCTATCTTAAAAGGCAGTTTATCAGATTTTTAAAAATTGTAATTCACCAAGGACAGGCCTGCAGGGTCATTGTCAGCAATTTCTCCCTCTGTGTCTGCCATTAAGTCTTAGTTCAACTCAGGAAGATGGGGAATATGACTTAGAAGAAGTAAGGGAAAAGTTCCCCTCATTTTCATCCTGAAAGAAATTGTAGAAAGAAGAAATGTTTTGCTGAAAAAATTAGCACCACCAGGGAAATCTCCCCTGACTACCTACCTAAACCACTGTCAGGAGATAACTACTGGGTATTTCATAAATCACCGAGAGTAAAGTGTGATCAAGAAGAGAGAAACTGAAATTTCTCTTTCTCAGGCTGATTTCACTTCCTGTATGAATTGGAAGTAAATTGAGAACCAAAGAACTCCCCTGGGCATTGTCATGATGGTGAGATCACATATTCAGATTGCGGCATTAGCAGGTCAAGAGTGCTGAGGGGAAGGTGAGTCCTTTTACAGTGGTTCTCAACCTTCCTAATGCCGTGACCCTTTAATACAGTTCCTCATGTTGTGGTGACCCCCAATTTCATTGTTACAAATTGAACATAATTAAGGCATAGTGATTAATCACAAAAACAATATGTAATTACATATGCGTTTTCTGATGGTCTTAGGCGACCCCTGTGAAAGGGTCGTTTGACCCCCAAAGGGGTCGTGACCCACAGGTTGAGAACCGCTGCCTTAGTAGGCAGATGGCTGAGAAGGTTCAGTACCTGTCACAAAAGAACAGAATGCAATTTCACCTGCAGGATGTGTCCTGAGCAAAGATTTATTACCCTGGACACCAGCAGGTACTTTTACACCTAAAGACCGACACAAAAGCCCTTTATCCTCAGATTTATAAAGACACAGAAACCTCACCCTATCATTCATATGGATAGTGGTTTTTAGGGGTGAAGAGGTAATTCGAGAAATTGAAAGGTTTTGTGCCAAAATAAACAGACCACTAATGATACTTTAAATAATTGAATTGTTTTTGACAGAAGCATTTGAGTAGTCGCTCCTCTTCTCCAGTGCCACACACACACTGTTCCAAGGTTGGGATTCAGGAGAAATATTCACAGATGAGTATGACAAATATAAAGCAGTTCCTTTTTTTGTACAGCTACACTGCGAAATGAGTTAAAATTCACAGATTTTCTTCATCTGTATTTGCTTTTCTTACATTTGTTAGAGCATTTCCTGTTAGTGACAAGGACAGGGATTTAATGCCAGTGTCAACCAATTTGCCATCTGCCTATCTAGACTTGAACTGTTCCTAAAAGCTATCAGTCAAAAGCATACCATTGTGCAGAATACAATAGAGCAGTGGTTCTCAACCTCTGACCCTTTAAATACAGTTCCTCATGTTGTGACTCAACCATAAAATTATTTTCATTTCTACTTCATAACTGTAATGTTGCTACTGCTATGAATTGTAATGTAAATATCTGATATGCAGGATGGTCTTAGGTGACCCCTGTGAAAGGGTCTTCGACCGCCAAAGGGGTCGCGACCCACAGGTTGAGAACCGCTGAGAGAGACACTGTGAGGATGGCTCACTGCCGGGCTCCAACCCCAGCAGGTCCAGGGGTCCCCAAAGGTGTGGACGGAGTCGACGAAGAAGGAAGGACACGGAGACAGCGTTCAGTTGATCAGCAGCCTAGCCAGGATCTCTAGCCAGGATCTCCAGCCAAGTTCTGTTCAGGATCTCCAGCGAAGTTCTGGTTAGGATCTCCAGCGAAGTTCTGGTTAGGATCTCCAGCCAGGTTCTGTATCCATGTTCTCTTGCTAGGTTCTCCAGGTTCTCCAGCCAGGTTCTCCAGCCAGGTTCAGCCAGGTTCTGTCCAGGTTCTCCAGCCAGGTTCAGTCACCAAGTTCTAGTCAGGTTCTCTTGCCAATTTCTGTAGTCAGGTTCAGTCCAGGATCTTTTGCCATGTTCTCTCGCTAGGTTCTGTCTCTAGGTTCTGAGGCCTGTTTCTGTCCAGGATCTTTTGCCATGTTCTCTCCAGCGAAGTTCTTCTGTCTCTAGAGAACGTTCTGTGTAGGTTCTGTGCCTAGGTTCTGTCTCCTAAGTTCTGTGTTCTAAGTTCTGTCTCTTTCTGTCTTGTTACATCTGTATTTATACCAGTTGATTCAATCCTATCAATCTCTATTACAAAGGTTAGGGCGTTTCTTATCTCCATTCCAGGGAGTAAAGATTATGTAGCTTAAGCATGATTGTTCGTAGTTAAAGTGATTAATTACCTGCCTGGCACTTAGTTGAGAGGTTTTATTCCCTCCCTAACTTCAGGGGAAAATCCCTACCTGGGGAAACAACCTTTCTCAGAGACCTTGGTTAAAACACATAGTGCCAAGAAGGTGAGCAAACATATTAAGAACAGTATGCCATATATGCCAGGTCCTTTGAAACAGCAAGGATGGACCGGCTCCCGGCAGCTCACCTCCACTCTTTACCAATGGGAGGAACACAATGAGAGACCAATCTGATTTGATAAGACTAGAATAAATAGTGGCTTTATATGAACTTTTTATACGAAAGGTAGTGAAGCACATAGTTTTGTCACTGCTTAAATTATGTTTATTTTTAGTTAAAACTTAAATCCTTTTGTCATATATATAAAATAATTATAATACAGAAGATATGCTCAAAGCAAAGATCTCTACCACTGAAAATGTAATGTATTTTTTCAATGATCCATCTCTTTTTTTCAAAAGAATTCCCTGGAGTTATGTATTCAGGATTCTTGGTTTCAAATAGAGCCCATCTTCTAATCACTTGGTTAACTGTAATTAATTGCTGCAGGTTGCTACCACAGGATTCACCTCTCTCTTCACAGCAAGATTAAGAGAAGTGCCAATCGCTAAATAAAATAAGACCTAATTGAGATTTTTTTGTTGTTGTTAATCCTCACTCAAGGATATTTTCCCATTGAGTATTTAGACAGAGTGGAAAGGAGGGGAAGAGACAGAGAGAAACACCGATGTGAGAGAGACCCTGACCAGTATGTGCCCTTGACCCAAATGGAACCTGTCGGTCCACATGCCTACACTCTAACCATTGAGCCAAACCAACTAGGGCCCTAAGAGAGACTTTATAATCCAAAGTCCTAAAAGAATGTAAAAAGGGACACCTTGAAAGAAAGAATGGAGAATTTTCTTAAATATTTTATGCAAAAAAAAATATTTCATTACTTTGCTTATTTGAGTGGTTCTGTGACTAAACAGATCTTCTGTGTTATAAATATATATATTCTTAGAATGTTCAGAGATGGATGTTTTTCCAAAACTCTAGAATTGAATTTAGAAAACAGAGAGCCATAAGGTAAAGTAGTGTTATTCTTAGGCACAGAAACAGTGGATAATTTAACATGGCACCTGTTTCTGGAAATTTTGTCTTTGAATTTAGTTTGGGTCATCTACAGACTTGAATGCTAATGATAATCAGCTAAAATATCCTTATAAAAGCTTACCATTTATGAAATGCTTTCACAATTTCTAAAAGAAAAGGCAGCGTGAATATCCTGAATCTTACTTATCTATATACTAGAGACCTGATAGGCGAAATTTGTTTCCATGGGCTCAGCCCTCGCAGCTGCGGCGGCTGCCTTGGCCCTCGCAGCCCCGGCTTCGTCTGGAAGGTCGTCTGGATGGTCGTTCCACTGTTTGGCTATCTGGTCTAATTAACATGCTTTTTTTATTATGGATATAAAAGCCTAAGTGACCAAATGACCATTCAACCGTTCAACCATTCGACTGATAGCTATGATGCACACTGACCACCACGGGGCAGACGCTCAGTGCATAAGCATAGAAACATAGAACAGACTGATGAATCTCAGAGGAAAGGAGGGAGGGCGAAGGGCGGGAAGAGATTAACCAAAGATCTTATATGCATACTAGAGGCCCAATGGATGAATTGGTGCACCAATGGGGTCCCTCGGACTGGCCTATGGGGATTGAGCTGAATTGTGCACCAGGCCTCTGACATCCCCCGAGGAGTCCCGGATTGCGAGAGGGCATAGGCCAGGCCGAGGGGCCCCACTGGTACACGAATCAGTACATCAGGCCTCTAGTTAATAATAAATAGCATTTTTCATGTTTAGTTGATCCTATTTTCTTCTATTTAGAACCAGAAGGCTTAGCATGGCTAATTAACTCTCCCTAAGTAAAACAGCTTGTAAATGTTAGAGTTTAATAAAAAATGTGTTTATTAATTTATTTTTAAATAACAAAAATTTATTACATATTAACCAAAAACATCTATAAGGACAAAAATTATACTTTCTACAACAAAAATATTAAGAAGCATGACATTTTATCCTTTTGTAAATCTCTTTATTGGCTCAGTAGAAGGCAGCTGGACAAACCTTTGGCATTAAATCCGGTAGCCTTTGGAAAACGCATTGTATAATCATGTGAGAATAAAAGTTAAAAACAAATACTCTATAAATAATGATTATTAAGAAATTAGTCTTGACCTCACACTGTCCCTGCAAGAATCTCTGAGATGCCCAGATTTTGATTAGAAGATTTCTATAGTCCTGGATTAGAAGATATCTATGGCTTTTTCAATTCTGTAATCCTAAATCTGAATTGGTGATTTACATCTCAGAAACTAGTTTTTTGCTTTGTAGTTATGACCAGAATCTTTTTTTAAAAGACATCTTAAGTCAGCAATGTTTCTAGAATTGGAGAGAGCCTGAAAGGAAGACAGAATTCAGAAAACTACAGTAATAAGACATACACAATAGCAGTAACAGGAGTGCAGAGTAGAATAGATTCAAAAATAGTCTAAATAGAATCAGACCCATAGTTGAAGCTGAACTGAATACAGATGGCATAAATGCATGATTGGATATTGATTAGTTCAAAGTCACCAACAAGAGGCTGACAGATGATTAAATATTTGCCAATGTTAGTCCAGTCTATGACATCCAGCTAAATGAGGACCACAGATATTTGCCACTGCCTTGCTATTAGAACACTGCCCAGTTTTCTTAGAAGATATGCTGAAATAATTGGAAATCGAGGGATAGCAAAGGCACTAAAAATGATACACCTGCCAAATATCTCTCACCCAAAATGAGATAATGTTTTAGTATAAAAGTCCTTGAGCAGAGTACAGAAGTTTCTATCTACTGTGAGGTAGAGGTATGTAGGTTACTCTCTGTAGGCTTTCATTTAGTAATACTTTCATTTAGTAATTATAAGTGAAAGATATGGGCAGAATGATTTTTAACATTTTTTAAAAGTCCAATAAATTATGTAACAAACAATAGAGAAAAAAGACGTTTAAGAAACATCTGATTAGTGTTACCAATTTTAAATAACAAAACATAGGGTGTCCCAAACATGTATACACACTTTGAAAGATTATTAAGTCAATGTTTCTTAAAATACAGATCACTTTCTGAATTCAAAAGAATCTACAGAAATATATATATATGTATGTGTATGTATGTGTATATATATATATATATATATATATATATATATATATATATATATATAATTTGTCAATACCTGTTTTCAAACTGATGACCATTCTGTCCAAGCGCTGCTGATAATGCAAAGCAATGGAATTGCAAACATCAAGAATACATTTTTTTTTTTTTGGTATTTGTGAGTCCACAATTTGTCAACTGTTACCATCAATTTTATCTTTTATGTAGCCCCATAAAAAAGCCTAGTGGATAAATTTTCTTTGTTCAAAGCTTAGTCTGGCTTCACCCATTCTTTCAAATCAGTTAAAACTGAAAAGGAGTTATCAGCTGTTAACATGGGTATACATTTTGGGGGAACACTATGAATAAGTTTACAAACTTTGAATAATTATAAAGGCACTATTTGTACTTCAACTGAATTTTCAAACTTCCAGTAGCATTTTAGGATGAATTTCTTTTTTTCAAAGCTTAGTCTTGCTGGAAAAAAAAAAAAATTGAGCTATCAGCTGTTAAAGTGTGTATACATGTTATTGGGATACCCTGTACATTTGATACCCTCATTTTGTATGGAGAGGCCCTGGTTATTTTATCATTGTTTTGGGGATAGCTTTAAAATATTTTCAAAATATATATTGAAGAATATTTTAACTACAGTAAGAACAGGTTTATTTCCTTTTAAGAACTGAGAGGGACAGGCAAGTGACCAGTTTAGAAATATATCACTGGGAATTAGGAAAGTATAAAATGAGACCTATGTCCTCAGTAAGAAAAATGATGTAAAAATGTGACAAGGACTCAAAACCAATCCCTGTAGTCAGACAGCAAGCACACATAAGCAAAGGAAGACTAAGTAGACTCTATGAGGAATTGATAAATTAAGTAGAGAGGAAATTACTAAAGAACTTGCATTTCCTATGGCCTAGAGCAAGGAAAAGGGATAGGGAACATGGTGGTATTTCCAAGAAAATGTTTCCAAAAAGGAAATGAAATGAACTGAAGCAGAAACAATAATCTATATTATAAGTTAATCATAAAATTTTTCAGAGGAAAGAAGATGCAGATCCAAATTATTACTACATTCTAAGAAAAAGAGAAAAAAGGATATAAACTATGTGTAGTCTTGCAAATGTTGATTTATAAAGATACATAAATCTGAGTCATTCATATGTAGAAATAAATAAAAGGTTAGTGTCAGATCCCTTTTCCACAGAAAACAATGAAGTAACGTGGTATTATTTTTAAAATAATGTTGAAAATCAGAAATTTTATGCCACTTCAAACAATTTTCCGTTCATGCAAAAAAAACTAAAAGACATCCTTAGGAATGTATGATCTCAGAAACAGTGGCATTAATAAATCTTTTAAATTAAAACTAAAAATGCATTGAATCTAACTCCAAAATATCAGGAGGTAGATTATATTTTATAATTTAAAAATAAAAAATGTCATATTAAGAAATTTACAGAACTCTGTTCTATTTGTGCCCTAAACTCAAAATTCAATTCTAAACTGTGAAGCTGTATTTTTTTTCCTCTCCCTACATCAGGGAATAGCTCTTGAGCATACATCCTTCATCAAGAGTGCAGATGGAATATTTTTCTTGACTTGATAGATGCTTAAAACATGAAACCATGCATTTTTCTTCAAGCACTTGCTAATGATATATAAAATATACAGTTGAGTTACTAGGCTCAGTGAATTATTAAAACCAAAGTTCTGTTTTATTCTGTTTGCTCTCTCAAAGTTATTAGTTTGCTTAGAGCAACATAAAAGGCATTTTAATAGCCAACAAACAATATCTTTTGATAGTTAAAATGCATAATGATTACTTGATCTATTGTGTTCCTTTGATTTTAATTGAAAAATATTAAGATATAACTTAGGATGTAATATTGTCAGTTGGTCTCCTTTTCATATCCTCTTGAATCTCAGATCAATGATGTTACTTCAGTAAATATATATATATATATATATATATATATATATTATAAATACACATGTATATACAAAAATAGTATATTCAAAAGTGTGCTATAAATATTGAGTTGTTATTTAAATTCTAAGACATTTTTAGTATTTTGAATATACATATTTTTCTAGTGAAAATTTTGTTTCCTACATAGAAATCAAGATGGAAAGGTCAAATATATATATAATCATGCCTAAATAAGATCAGAAAACTGCAGCTAAAATATTAACAGTTTTCTCAAGATGTTGGCATTGTGGGCATTTTTATTATTTGTAAAATTTTATACCTTTCTATATTTGTCAAGTTTCTACAATGAACATTCATTTCTGTAATACAAGAAATGCACTAATGAATATAATGTGTTTTGTCATGTTAATCTACCTTTTGCCGTGACGGCATAGCTAGCGTTTTGGAACATGCCATTGGAGCTCTTCACAGATACTTGCTTGGGTCGTTGTATACATTTTTCTCCTCAATGAAACTGCTGTCTCCAGAAAAAGCAAATCTGGGCTGCCCCTGGCATGGATAGGACCTGGGACACGAGTACAACTGCAGGCCCACATATCATGCATCTTAATATTTAAAACTATAAGTTAAACTAACAAACCGTAAAGTAACATGTTCTATCCTCTTACCTTAGCAAATTTACCTTCCTAATGAAACAATGAAGAAAAAATATCTCAAGCTATCATTTTCAAAGACTGAGACAGCATTATAACAAAGATAAACAAATGAAGCTATAATTGCACAAATCTGGATGCTTTGTATTAGATAGCTGCATAAGTACATATGCATACTCTTTCTCTCATATATACTTGAGTATATATATGTTTAATTAATGATTATATTTTGTTACATAAAACAGATTTTTCCTACTTTGTTTCAGCAAAGTTAATAATCATGGTGATAATAATCAAAATTTTCACAAAACGGTCTATAAAAATGAATAATGTAATTATTCCAAAGTATGTGAAAGTTTAAAACATTTTAATCAAATATGTAATCAAATTGAACATAAAAATTATTTTCATATATACTTATTTTAAAATATTCTGAATAGTTTAGTAAAATAAAAAGAAATATATACATTATCATTAATGGATATCAAAATTAAAAATATATACAGATGAATTTAATTTTATAAATTTTTAAAAAATTAATTTTATAAAAGTAGAGCTATTTGCAAGTTTATCATCAGTGACCACCTCCCCATCCATGTAAAGAATAAATATCATGTTTTATGCACATTAGGCCTACATTTATTTAAGATTAAGAGTATATGAATTATTAAATATTTAAAAATTTGCTCTGGCAGAATATGCAACAGTTGAAAAAAATGTGCTTATTTTTGAGTACCTTAAGAATCACAAATTTAGGAACAAAGATGTAAGAAAATGAACACTCAGAATTCAAGGAAAATAGTTCTTTCATTACGTAAGTACCTAAAGCATTCACGTGAACTGAAAGAAAGGATATTATAAATTGTCTTTTTCTTTTCTTTTCTTATATTTTCATTTTATTTATTTATTTACTTACTTACTTATTTTTTGTTAATCCTCACCTGAGGATATTTTTCCATTAATCTTTAGAGAGAATGGAAGGAGAGGGAGAGACAGAAAGAAATATCAATATGAAAGACACACTGATTGGTTGCCTCCTGCATGCACCCTGACCAGGGCCAGGGAGCCTGTTACCAAGGTACATGCTCTTGACCAGAATTGAACCTGGGATCTTCAGTCAGCAGGCCAACACTCTATCCACTGAGCCAAACTAGCTAGGGCTGTCTTTTTCTTTTAAGTGCTTCTACTATTAAAATTTTCTTTGCATTTCAAAGCAGTATGTCAGTCTTTGACATTGGCAATAGTATAGGCCACAAATCTTCAAAACATTCAATACAGTCACCTTTTGCATCAAGAACAAGTGCTGAGATAGGTAATGAAGCTTTTCCTGGGATCTGAACTGTCAATCATGAGAGCAAATGTTTAAGGTTATGGGCTGTGCTGAGCAGAAGTGTTCATATGATCTTTAATAACATGTTATTTATTTTTATTCAAGGCTGTCTTACTTTGGAGCTCTTGTGCGCTGATCTAACCCCAGTACCGGTGGTAACCGTGTCCTATCCACCTTGTCACACAGTTATTAACAGAGCATCATATAGAACATTAAGTGCTCAGTAACTATAAGATTTTTTGAATTAACTTGAAATGTAATAATCAAGAAATTGCTAAAGATGTACATGGGAGAGGGTCTTAAACCTGTATTATGATATTTTTGAAATCCATCATATGAATGTGTAAACTGACATACAGAATGTAATTAAGTATTTCAGATTAAGAAAGCAGCAAAACAAAAGGGGATGCATGGTCGGGACTGCCTGCAATATTCCATAAATATTCCCTCCTTGTTTTACAGTACTGGCTATACACCTGAAAGTTTTTGGCTTAAAAGTAATAAAATAAGTTATTAAAAATAATACCAATAAGAGTAATAAAATAAGTATGGACAGCCCTTTTCAAAAGCAAGTCCAACTTTACTTCTAAAATGGAATCTGTTTGCACTATATATTCAAAGCATGCCTCATGAATCCCAAAAATGTGTCTTCTTTTGTGCCAGAAATGTCTTAAATTTTATAAGCGTGGAGCATGCTTAACATAATTGTGCCCCTAAGAGACATTAGGAAGTGGAGCTTAATAGTTATTGATTAAGGAAAAAAAGTATTTTTCATGGTCAATTTGTTGAAGCAAGTATCAGGCAATGCCACTCTACTATGGCCATAGCTCAAAATATCTCTATTTTTAGAATAAAATAAGAAACACTCTGCAAAGTATTTGTGTATCTCAAGATGATTTCACGAAAACCAGCACAGGGTTTCAATAAGGCAGTCAAATCCTTCAGAGACACTTCTAAATATAATTCTTGACTTATAAGGTATTTTATATTCTCTTAAAATAATACTGTGCAGAAATAAAATATGAAAGGATTTCTTTCTTAGTCACCAAAGACATGTAGTGGATCTGAGTCTGTTTCAGCCTGCAACAACAAAAGGTATTAATGGAAATACTACAACTCAGTATGCTCCACATTGCTGAAGTTGACAAAAATAGACTAAGGGCAAAAAAACAAAAAAACAGGCTAGCAAAGTTTAAATTTTAGTGGCTCATTGTGAACCTTGAAAATTAAAGACTTATTAAGACTGTATTTTAATAATATATTATTTAAAATATATATTCAATATATTTTAAGGGAATATATATATATATTAAAGTGATTTATATAATCACTTTAATGGTTCAAAAAACTACTTCCTTAGGAATAATTATTATTTTAAACATTTTTTAGTGCCATATGACAAAATATAATTTTCTCCTGCTGTCTATAGTCACCTCAAATTCCAGTTAAATGATTTGTAAAATACTATTCTGTCAGTTTTTCTCAATAACTAGAGCATCATTTTGTTTTCCCAAATATTCTGAAACTGATAGTAATTTGACATTTTAGAACCAGAGAAGATGTTTTAACTAATTTATATTTGACTTATGGGCTGTTCTGAAAGATAGATCCTTTCTGCTATAATGTTTATTTTTCTATAAAGGATTAGTCAAATACTACTGGCAAACAGGAATGATGTCAATATGATGTGGAAATTGCATTGGTTTATACATGATATTGATTATTTTGTCTAACTTCCAGACTAATGCAGAAAACCTCTCTATAATATTTTGATTAGATTGTCCTCTAGTAATTGAAAATTTATGTTGAAGAAACAGTCACAGCTTCATAATACAGCCTATTTAAATTAGTATTATAACCTTCTATGGTTTCTAAAGTACAACATTTTGAAATATATTCAATCCTTACTTTTAATTTTTACTTTCTCTTACACGAGTCTTTTTCTCTGATTTTGCATTTTTAAATACATTTAAAATAGTTTTTCTTTAGGTAAAACAAAACTTTGATGAGGTGACTAAGAATTTGGTATATAGCCTGGCTGGTGGGCTCAGTGGTTGTGCATCGACCTATGAACCAGGATGTCACGGTTTGATTCCCCGTCAGGGCACATGCCCAGGTTGTGGGCTCTATCCCTCGCCTGGGGCTTTCAGGAGGCAGCCGGTCAATGATTCTCTCATTGATATTTCTATCTCTCTCTCCCTCTCCCTTCCTCTATGAAAACAATAAAAATATATTTTAAAAAATAAAAATAATTGGGAGAAAATAAACCATTTCAGAAATAGAAAAGAAACTAGGAGCTTTATATTTTCTTTTAAGAGAAGTAGAAAATGAAAAGAAGGAAATTGTTTTGATTAAAAAGAAGAGACTAAGTAGATACGAAGTACTTAAAAGATATTGAGAGACACAGGCTAATAAAATCAAAGCAATAAAATGTAATAAACATTAAAAACTAAAATTTAAGAAACATTTTTCTGAAATAAAAGAAGACTTAAAACAATGTGTTGAAATGATGGACTATGTACCTGGAAAAATTGACCTAGAACAGCTAAAACACAACATAGTGGTAAAGTCATTGGACTTTCTAAACAGATACCTTTTTTCCATATAAGCAGAAATAAAAATAAAAAAAATAGTGACTTAAAAAGAAAAAGATAGCAAATTACTATCAGATTACTTGACCTTAATGTGCCAGAAAGCAATAGAATGATATATTTATCAAACTCCAGGAAAGAAAATGTGAGCCAAATATTTTATTTGCAATTAAACTTCCAAGTCAATAGCTACAAACTATTATGAACAATGAATATTGCTCTTTCTTTTTTTTTCTTTGGTGCTCAATTTCTCCACCCCCAACACATCTCAATGATCCCTGCCCTAAGTAGCATAAGTATTAATCATACCTAAAATTAAATGATAGTTATAGGGTAGTTAAATAGTACACCATGTCTATGTAATCTGAAAATATACAACTATCAAAAATAGAGTGGGAGAGCTAAATGAAAAGTGAAGAAACTCACAAAATATCTTACTGGTATTAAGGTAAAATAATATTTTAAATTAGGTGTTTTGGAGATTCATTATACTTTTCTCTCTGTATTCACATATGTTTGAAATTATCTCTACATATAAAAGCCAGGTGACCAGAACAACTGGAATGACCAGAAGGACTAGAACAACTGGTCAGTTGATACGCACTGCAGCCGGCCAACCAGCGATCTAGGGTGGGGTCGGCTTGCCAACCTCTTGTGGCCCCTCCCCTCGGTAGGCCTGTCCCCTATGGTCTCTGTCGGAGCAGGCCGGCTGGACCCCACCCTATCCATGCACAAATTCATGCGCCAGGCCTCTAGTTTGTGATAATAGTGTTGCTAAAAGAGATTACTTTCAAGTTTACGATTTAGACCACCTACAGTAAGCCAAAACACAGACAATGAAGACTTGAAGCACAGCAATAATGAGGAGAATTAAAAGGGAGAATGGATATATTATTAGATCGAATTGGCAGGAATTTGTGATCAGTGGCGTCAAAAAGAATAGAGATGCCAAAGATGACTCCAAGGTTCTGGCTGAGGTGATCTGGTAGATTGTAGATGTCATAATTGAGACATGAGACAGATGAGGGAGACTGTGATGCAATTAACTTAGATGGGAGTACAGAAGAATAAACTGCTACAAAAACGATAATATATACCTGGAGAGATTAAATTTACCAAAACACCAACATTGTATAGAAGAAATTAAAGAGATTTTTGAGTTAAGATCCATTGAATTTTGGTGTATAATTAGTCTACCTTAGTTCCTAAAAATGTAAGCTGTAGGGAAGCATGGAAACCATCTGATTTAGCATATTAGCTTTTTTTTCTATGAGGCAACTGGATACCTAATACGTATTAGACATAATTCCTATTTCTAGAGAAATAAAAAATAATAACAGAAGAAGAAGAAGAAAAGAAGAGGAGGAAGAATGTATTACTTGTCCTCAAAAATCTTATATTCTACTGAAAAGAGGCTGATAAAAAACAGATAAGGAGATTAGGAAGCATGCTATTATCAGAAAGTGATAATTTAGGTAATGTGAGTAACCAGGAAGGGACTGTGAATTATTGCAATGTACGGAAAAAAGGAGAATAGTGGCATAAGGTAACATTAAATAAGTAGCTAAAATAGCATTTTAAATTCTAAGCCCAAATTAATAATAAAATCTATCAAACAACTTCAGAAATAACTCTCTTTCTCATTTTGGTTGTAAAGAGCTTCACTTTGTCAATTAATCTCTCCTTCTTTATTCTCTATTTTTACTTTTTTAAAAAAATTGTTTTTAGCAAATTTAAATGTGCATGTTCTTTGTCCCAGAAAGGAATCTATCTTACAGAAATAACATTATTCACAGAATTTTTGGGAAGAATGAAAAACAAAAATGCTCAATGTCCATCAATAATGAATGGTTAAAAAAAATATGATATGTTTGTCTTAGGGAACACTTCATATTTAAAAAGTAAGATCTCATTATATAAAATCAAAACCACAAAACACATTTTAATTACAAATTTTTTTGACATTAAATTTCCCTGTGAGGATTCATCTGTGAAATATATGGCACCTTCTTTCTTTTTTTTTTTTTTTAATTCAAAGTATGTCTGCCCTGAGCCCATACAGAAAAAGAATTGAAAAGGAAACAAACAAAAAGACTACTTAAAATAGAAATAGGAGAGATATATCAAAAGGGGTTTTACACATATTATTTAATAATACTTTATACATTTTTTATTTTCAATATGTTTTTATTGATTTTAAAGAGAGAGGAAGGGAGAGGGAGAGATAGAAACATTGATGAGAGAGAAACATCTATTGGCTGCCTCCTGTACACCTCCTACTAGGGATCCGGCCTACAACCCAGGCATGTGCTCTGACACAGGGATTAAACCAGCAACCTCTTAGTGCATGGAACAATGTTCAACCAACTAAGCCACCAGCTGTGCCATTTACTTTTTAAATGCTAAGCACCTATTTGCCTTTTACTTTAGTCTTACAATATTTTTAAAATGTGTAAAGAAATATGGTAAATGTAGTTTCCAATTTCTTCCCGTCTTTGGTGATTTCCCTTGCAGTAGTGTTATTATCCTCTTTTAGTGCCTATTAGCTTCTCTAGTTCCAATTACTTTGGTACTGCCTTTGTAGGTATACAAAATGAAATAAAGTTCAGTAATGGTTAGTAAAATGATGCAAAAAGTTTAGGAGAAGTGATGAAATGAGCAATATCACTAAGCTGCTCAAATGTGCTGAGATTCACTAAGTCCTATACAAAAAGAAGCAAAAAAAAAAAAAAAAAAAAAAAACCAAACAGGACTTCATTACACAGTTGACTAAGCTGTGCAACTGCTGGGCAATCCTCATTGCCTTGTGACATTCAGGCTCTCATTAGTGATTTCAGGCCAGCAGAAAAGACAATAAAATTGAAAGCACGATGCCAAGGTGAAGTTTGAAGAGTTATGAATCTGAATTCATTAGGAATCATAGAAGATTAATAGATGACAGACACATTTAGAACTGTCCTTACATAAGAAGTTAGGGGGCTCTAGTCCTGAATCCAAAAAACTTATATATTTTTAAGAGAGACAAAGAAACACAGAAGTTGTCAAATAAAATCAACTTATATTTTCAGGATTTACTTTACATAAAAGATAATAATAATAAATAATGACTATGCCCATAATTCTCCATTATTTTTTTCTAAATTTGATTTAAAAAAATCATATTAATGCTTCATGGGGATGTGATAAGCAAACAAAAACAATACATTTACCAGTACATAAACTATAAGATATGTAGTAACATCTCTGATTGCCTGAAATGCAATTCAAAATCCAAATCTGTATATTACCGTGAAGTAATAAAACTCTCAGCAAGAGAAGCAAATCACAGGTCATATTTCTATTCTGTTAGTAGCAAAACCAAACAGATTGCTCTGTGAAGGCTTCTGAACTTGATTTTTTTTAAAAGGCACAGATAACCTAGCTACCCATAATAAATCACAACCAAAGGATTCATAAAGCTTAATCTACTAGATTAAATTGAAAAGCAGTTTGCAAGGCTCTCTTGGTCTAAATAAGAGTGGTGTAATAATATTTCAGAAGCATTATTAGAGTTTTGAAAACCTGGTATTAGTTTACTAAAATTCTGGTTAATATTTCTCTTTTCATCAGTTAATTTATCATGATCACATTTAGAGCTTTCTTTCTGAAAAGTAAGCTTTAGTACTATGTGATGCATAATATAAAGTTCTTTGACATTATCCTCTTTTGTATAAACCTAGACTGACTTCATTGTTTACTTTTAAAAATTCTAACTAAACCATATTTTTTCTTGAATATCTTAGTTTTTTCAACCTAGATTGTAATAATTATAAAAGCATATTATGTGAATTAAGAATAGCAATTTTAATAACTAAACAAAATTAAAACTATACCAGCAAAATTATACTAATAATATTCTCAAATAACTAAGTGATTAAAAGTTATAAGGTCAGAATCATGAGGAAAGGTGGGGGAAGGGGGAAGAGATCAACCAAAGGACTTATATGCATGCATATGAGCATAACCAGTGGACACAGACCGGGGCGGGGATGGTGGTGGTGAGTGCATGAGCTGGGGGTTGCGGACTGCCGGGGAGAGGTCATCATGGGGAAAAAGGAAACTTATGTAGTACATTAAACAATAAAGAATTTAAATTTAAAAAAGTTATAAAGTAAATCTTAACCATATGACTTTAAATTTAGAATATTTTTCAATATAAATCTGTTTTTGAAACAATGTGTTTTTAAAATATGAGCACTTGTACAGTTTAATTTGGTATACCAAATAGCTTAACTCTAAGCAAGGGTCATTTGAAAAAATTTATATATATATATATATATATATATATATATATATATATACCTAGAATTTGAAACTTATAATTTTAAATTAAAAGTTAAGTCCAGTGAGATTAAAAAATTTAATAAAAAAACAACAACACCCTGTACAAAATTATACTGGTGAAAAGAAAGAAGCCAGCTCTAAGACCTAGGGTCTCCTGACTATAAGTCTGTATTTTTCTCTATTCTTTTGGGCTATTATTTTCAATTAAATATTACCTATTAAAAGTTTACATAGTTGGATAAATAGAAGCAAGCCATTGAATATCATAAACTAAGCTATGTTTATCATTGTTAATAATCTCATAAAAATTCAGTAGAGAAAATTTTTAGAAATTATAAGTTTAGCAGATATTCTGAACTATATCATAAATCATATCTTGTCACAGAAAGGCATTTAAAAAAATATCTATTTTTATTGATTCCAGAGAGGAAGAGAGAGGAAAGAGAGATAGAAACATCAAAGATGAGAGAGAATCATTGATTGGCTGTCTCCTGCACGCCCCCACTGGGGATTGAGCCCACAACTTGGGCTTGTGCCCTGATTGGGAATCAAACCGTGACCACCTGGTTCATAGGTTGATGTTCAACCACTGAGCCATGCTGGCCAGGCATAGAAAAGCATTTTAAGGTAAAAATATAGCAAAACTCTAAACTTGATTTTAAAGGTAAATTTCATATAATGCAAGTCTCACATTTTTCAAATTTTTATCAGCCATAATTAAATATTCATTTTTATTCACACACCTGGTGGTCTTTGGGTTAGTAGCATTAGTCATCAGTCCTAAAATACTACTGTATGTTTAATCAACTTAAATCTACTCGTTCTGTTAAAATGAATGCTTAAATGTGGAACTACAAAGAAAATGTGACCCTAAACTATAGATAACTATTCACAAAGACAGAAAGACTGTTTTTCACTTTTCTTATCAAAGATAATTTATACCTTACACGAATTAGGACTAAGCACCTCAAACTCACTCAGTAAGGAACTATTACATTCAGCAAATAGCATTTCTCTATCCCATTTTACAGGTCATCTCTTATTAAGCCCAGTTCCTACCAAACTTCTGCTTAGTCACAAGGGCCTACTGCAGGTACAATCCTTTCAGGCATTGATATACGGTGATTTTACTCTCCAAACTCAAGCAAATGAGCAGTTCAGCTCAGTGAAAATGCTGACACAGGGCAATAAATGTTGTAGCAGGAGGCTCTTCACTAGCAAAGAAAAGTGTGCTTCTGTATGTTGTGTACTAAAAAGGTCAGTGATTCTCAAGTAAACAGCTCCCTCCACTGGCACAACCATCGCTTTATACTCTGAAGTCTATAAAGTCACTTGAGCTCGCCTACTACCAAGTTTGCATACAGACCACAGAAAGCTAGAGCTGCTTGAGAATTCAGAAATACTCTATTAGAAGGCTAGTCAGCCAGCAGATAAGAGGTGGCAACCCCTGTTAGAATACTACGAATTCAATGGAACTTTAATGAGATGCAGAAATACTTATTAATACCTATAAATGCCAGAACTTTTAGGGAAGCAAGACTGAAGGTTGAAAAACACACTCTAAAAAGGAGTTTGTAGTTCTGTGAGGATATGATGGTAACAAAGGGAGGAACAATGATCATTAAACTCCGTGGGTCTGGCTGGGGTTTTGCTTTGCTGATTGGATATTAAAGTTTAAAGATTGAACTGGGTCAGAGTATAGATTGATTATTCTGTTTTACTTCTTTGGCCTTTTTTCATAAAATCTCATCCTTTCCTACAAAAACGTTTTCAATTTGAGTGGATGCTCATGATCAGCCTGTATGGTATGTCTATATTCCTATGTCAGAGGTACTATGCAGTCCAGACTCTGCTGTACTAAGAAGTAGGTTCAAAAAGATGAAATGGTAACTAAAATGTCCTTACCTGAGCACTGGTCAGATGACTTAAGCTGGTATTCTTTCTAGGAGAGCAGTAGTTTCACAGAGTGTAGTTCCTCGACCATCACAGCATCAGAATCACTTGAGCCTTGTTAAAAATGCAAATGTAGGGCCCCACCTATAAATTAGAAACAAGGATGAAGGTCAGCCACCTGTATTTTATTGATTTATTTTTTTTTACAGAGAGAAGGGAAGAGGGATAGAGAGTTAGAAACATCGATGAGAGAGAAACATCGATCAGCTGCCTCCTGCACACCTCCTACTGGGGATGTGCCCGAAACCAAGGTACATGCCCTTGACCGGAATCGAACCTGGGACCTTTAAATCCGCAGGCCGACACTCTATCCACTGAGCCAAACCGGCTAGGGCAAGCCACCTGTATTTTAACAAGCCCTCCAGTTGATTATGATGTACATTAAAGTTTGAAAGCTTTGCTCTGATAAGTGTAATCAATACGTTAAAGTTAATTATTTATCAGCATTAATAAAAACAAGATATCTCAACAATTTTTATGAACTACATTTTAGTGAGTAAAATCAACTTTTTTTTCCCAACCTCCAGCATCATTTATTTTTCCTATAATTTGGATACAACTAATTGCAGCAAGACAGTGCTCAATACTATTTAAGCCTCACTTTAGGCTCTTAAACCAGCTCAGCATTTGTAAATGTGAATTCACATCCCAGTAAAACTGAGAAACTAAAATTTGACATACCAATAAATTTACTCAATAGTGATGTAACTACAAAATTTTATATGTAACACGTGGACTCTATAGAATTTGGCCTTTAGAAACTAGCTCACAACACATAAACAAAGTTACTCTTTCCTAACCTGTCCTAACCATTTAGTTTTACACCAACAGACCCCCTTCCCATAGCTTTTACCATGAAGAGACAGGTGATTCCAAACCCCAAACCCCAAAGTGTCCACCCAGAAAAAATGTTAATAGAACTATCCAATTGTAAAGTATCAACATATATAACACTAGAAATAGGTCAAGGACAACTCTGAAGTCTTTTACCAAAGTAGCATAACAGAAAGTCACAGTGTTGACCAAAAGAACACACGGGTTTTTCATTAAACTTTGTTATTTTAATGGGTCTCAAAATTCTGTGACAGATTTTTGGTCATGTTGTTTCCATTAAAAAATACTGATTTTAAAAACCAATAACTTAAAAACTGCCACACACACATGAAAGAACCAAGTGGTCCACAAAGCATTCCCCTTTTTTTTTCCTGAAGGTTTTCCGATGCATTGTAATCATGAACCAGGTCTTTTACTATTAAACTTAAATGGCCAATTGAGACAAACAGTTCTGAGGCCGTTATTCCACCACTGAGTCAGACTGGGGTGGCAGGTGTTGGGAATAATATCCATTAGCTTTCTAAGCTTTCTGGGCAGACTTGATGACTTTGCCAGCTCCAGCTGCCTTCTTTTCCACTGCTTTGATGACACCCACAGCAACTGCCTGTCTCATGTCACAAACAGCGAAAAGGCCCAGAGGAGGGTAGTCAGAGAAGCTCTCTTGTGAGTTACATTCAAGTTGATTGTTTTCAGTTGACCAAAGGTGGACAAATTGTCCTCACTCATGGTGATTGTATCCCTCCCAAATAACTATTCATTGTTCAGGTTCACTCAAGGGACAATTCCTGTGGGATTTTTTTTTCTACTAGAACTTAACTAAGTTCCAAATCAAATTGGCTTTTCCACATTACTATAGGCATATTTCTTTTAAAAATATTTTTGTTGATTTCAGAGAAGAAGGGAGAGGGAGAGAGAGAATCATCAATGATGAGAATCATTAATCAGCTGCCTCCTGCACTCCCCTTACTAGGGATAGATCCCACAACCCAGGCATGAACCCTTGACTGGAATCGAACTTGGGACCCTTCAGTCCACAGGCTGATGCTCTATCCACTGAGCAAAACCAGCTAGGGCACTACTGGCATATTTCTAAGAAAGCAATTTTAAAACTTCTGTTACTCATTTATAACTGACTTTCATTATTAGATTCCATATGTTTGAGGAGCCAAAAATGTTCATTAATCTTCTGATATCCACACAAACAAAGTGTTATCTAGTATAGAGTCAGCATTTACTTCATATCTGCTACATGAATGATTGGATTGATTAACCTTATCTGGTCCTCGTGGTCTTAAGATTTTTATAGCCACCTGCCTTATGGAGAATCCTAGTCAATACCGTTTAGAGAAGTCTCTGCTCAATGTGAAGAGTTAAAACTTACTTACTATAACACCCTTCCCAAAGGCTCTAATTTCATTGTTTTGGACTGCAGTCAGAGCAACAGAATTTTTAAAAGTTTCTCAAGTGACTCTAATGTGAAGTCAAAGCTGAGAATCACTGACCTACAGTGATCTCCAGGTTGGTATCAAGACTTGTATTAAAATAACAGGAGTCCAGGTGTGTCACCACCTCTACAGTAAACGTGCTGTGTAAATACGTCTGGTTTAGGTCTACTGAGATGGCTTACTGAGTTTACCTACCAACTTCATGCACTAAAGAAGGAAAAGGTATTTAGAAAATGAAATATTTCAGTGTGTAGAAAACAATAATGAAGAGCAGACATTTCTAAAACTGAGAATTCACACTAACTGCTTCAAATGCCTTACCTAAGTCTTTCTCCAAGGCTCAATGGTTCTCTCTTGTTATTGATGTTTCTATCTCTCCCTCTCCTTTCCTCTCCAAAATCAATAAAAATATATTTAAAAACATAAAAATAAATAAAATTTAAATTCTGGCTATTTTTAAAATAAAAACTGTAATGTTTAGCCAAACTGGGCAGCAACCTTCCTGACATGTGAGAAGAAAGCCAGAAGCTGTATCTCTAAAGCTTACTCTTTACCGGTCTCACAGGCCTCAGTTTTCCCAGAGTCCCCATGAAGTCTTCCTGACTCATTTATTAATGGTCTGGCTCTTGTTACTCTATGCTTAGGTGGGCCTCAGGTTTCACTGATGAGCATATAAATGCTAAGAGGGAAAATGACTTCACTTTTGTTAAAACCAGTTCTACAAAGTGATCAGAGTCAATCTTATAGAAATTGTACCCAGTCCAAATATTTTAGAAAATAACTCAGGACAACAAGCCTGGGAGGGGAGAAAATAATGAAATTTCAAAAAAAAAATATGTGGAGAAAGGAAATTTTAATTTAGAAAAAAAAATTGCCTGGGTATAGAGATGGTTTATGAATTTCAACTGTCAACATGTCTTATAAATTATAATTTAGAAGAAACTAAATAAATCAGTTTATACATATGCATATGCACACAAAGTAGAAATTATTTCCTCATAGTATCATATTTTCTCTTAATTCTTGCTTAAATTTCAGATAATTAACACCTACCACTGGCTTTATTTTGTCTTTAAAAATGCTCTGATGTGGGTGACTACAACTTTTGAAATATTTTTCTTGATACAATTCAAAATATGTCAATAATAGCTATTATACTTTATTTTGAACTGCCTCCAACTTCACTGACTACATTTTCTTGACTGTCTTTCTTTGATCACTTCCTGTGGTAGACATTTACTATATCCCCCACCCCTAGTCCAGTTGAAATGTTCTCTTCAGGTGGTTACATGTCTTTGTATATGAAATTAAGTTGAAGAAAAAACTCTCTCCCAAATATGCCAAGAGGAAAAGAAATTCTGAGAAACATTTTGATGACATAACTTTCAAAATCTTTATCTTTTCATTGCTTCTCTCCACACTGACAGAGTCAAAGGCTCAAACATAATAATATTCTGAACTTTAGCTTTTAACTTTGTACTGTGTCATCTATAGTCTATCATCATTTTTTGTGGTATTTGGGACTGGGGATCTACTATCAGAATGACAGTCATTTCTTTGTCTACTCTATGTAGAACTAGAGAATATTCACTACATTCAAGAAAATTACCAACAAATATTGCAGCATTCTCAGAAATGATAATGATAGATTGTCAGTTTTCTAGCCAATAAAAGGAGGGGCAGAATTTCTGAATTTCCAGAGAATCACTAACACACATACTAATACACATTATCTAGATATCTACTCCCATATTTGCTCTCTCCATATATAAACTTATGTAGTCTGGGGACCCATAACTTCAATACTATTGACATCTGGGCCAAATAATTATTTGTTTTAAGGGACTGTTCTGTGTCCTGGAGGGTGTGGAGTATCCTACACCCACTAGATGCCAGTAGCACCCCGAGTCTTATAGTCACAATCAAGAATGTTTCCAGCTATTGACAAACGTCCTTATAGAGTAAACTTACCCATTGTTGAGTACCATTGATTTAGTCCTTTCTAAATGGATATGGCTACTCATTTCTAAGAAATAGATTTACATATGAACTTCAAATGAAACATAAAAGACTATTAAAATCTAGTAATATTATTTGTGCTATATAGTAAATCATTATAGTCATCATTAATAGTTATGGAGCACCATGACTATTAATATGACCCAATATGAGATATAGGATCAAACTTACATAATCACTTAATCAGATATGACATGATTTCAAGTAGTTAGAAAATTAATTTTGAACCAAAAAACTGTTTGCTGTACTAATTTCAAGAGACCAGACCACTCTTAACATGCATATCCTATATAATAAAAGCCTAATATGCTGTGTCCAGTCGTCCAGTCATCCATTCAACCAATCAAAGTATAATATGCTAACGAATCCTAAGGCTCCTCAACCACTTGCTATGATGTGCACTGACCACCTGGGGACAGACGCTCTGACCAGTAGGTTGGCTTGCTGCTGAGGTCCGGCCGATCGGGACTGAGCAAGATGGGCCGGACATGACCTGGAGCCCTCCTGCAGTCCCTCTCTGGCTGGCCAACCTCCTGCATCTCTCCCTGGCCCTGATCGTGCACCGGTGGGTCCCTCAGCCTGGGCCCTCTCACAGTCTGGGACCCCTCAGGGGATTCAGAGAGCTGGTTTTGGCCCGTTCCCACTCAACACAAGAACTACCCCCTGGTGGCCACTGCCCTCCCATAGGGAGAGTGCTGTTCAGCCAGAAGCCAGGCTCATGGCTGCCAAGTGCAGCAGAGATGGCGGGAGCCTCTCCCACCTCCACTACAGTGCTAAGGACGTCCGACTGAGGGCTCCCAGACTGCGAGAGGGCACAGGTTGGGCTGAGGGACCGCTCTCCCCAGCAAGTGCACAAATTTCATGCACCAGGCATCTAGTTCTAAAATAAAGCCTATCTCTGAAATTCTTCAGTTACATCTTTGTTTTATGAAACCTCTACTTGTCTCCTTTTTTTGAGATGTTCCTCATTGATGAGAGGTCTTCCAGTTATAATAGCCAGAATAAAATCATATCTTTAATTGTTTGGTAGATTCTGTCTTTCACATTGTTGTTGTTGTTGTTGTTTGTTTGTTTGCATGGTTTTGTTCTCATTTATTTGTATTCAGGTAGGGTGAGTAGAGAAGTACAGCAATCTCTGAGGATCATGAGACTATCTTGCAAGCTATACTTGAGCAATCTCTTATCATTTAACAAGATTCCTAGTTATTTGTATGCACACTCAAATTTGATTTTCATTATCTAAAATTTTTCCTGTACAGCCCTTCTAGTAATGTGTTAACTATTGCATTTTTTGTCTTTCCTTGCTTTTTATATCCTGTGATTTTCTTCCATTATTAGAATAATTCAAAGTGGGTAAAATTATGCCTGAATTTCAAGAGTGTCACCATTTGTGTATCATATTATTTCATAGCAGCCTTCTTATATGTTTCTCCACCTACAATGACCTCCTCTCCTATCAAAATCCTATGTGTACTAATACAGCATTAAACATGTCTTTCTCCTCTAGATCATGAATGTCCTGGGATCTGAGACTGTATTGTATTCATTGTATCATGAACACTTAGGAAAACAATTGAAACACAGTGTGTGCTCAGTATATGTTTAGTTAAGTACCTGAACTGAAGAAAAAGAACATAGCAGAAGGAGATTTACTCATTTATTTATGTAATAAATAATCACAAAGGACTTGTTTCCATAGCAAACACTGTCTCAGGTCACAGGAAATAGAGGTGAACATGACATACAAAGTTTTTACCCACAATTCATGATTTCACTTAATGATATGTACTTTGAAGAAATATGAACTATGAAGTGATAAAGTAGATGTATAGAAAGTAAGTATATGGTTTACATAAAAGATCACACACAGGACAGGGTAATTGTATAGAAAGTAAGTATATGGTTTACATAAAAGACCACACACAGGACAGGGTAATTGAGCTGAGGCAGGACAAATCAAAGGGCCAGTACATACACATGAAGAGGCAGGTGACAGTGTACTACAAGCAGAGGTCAGAAGGACAAAGTCTTAGAGATGAGAAAGAATTGGGTGTTTTCATCTGACAGAGAGGATGCCATTGTGGCTGGATCATGGTAAACAATTAGAGGAGTAATATGAACTGAGAATAGAGGGAGAGAGATTTAAATTTTAAAACATCTCTGTTATTGCTCTATGGAGAAGGGATGGGGATCAAATGAAAAAGCAGAAAAAAGCTATAATAATAAAAGGGTAATATGCTAATTAGACTGGACATCTTTCCAGACGTCATTCCGGATGTCCTTCCTGACAAAGCGGGGCCAGAGGGAAGCAGCCCGGGTCCCAGGTGCCTGCTGGAAGCCGGAGGAGGAAAGCAGCCCAGGTCTTGTGTGCCTGCCAGTGGCTGGAGGAGGGAAGCCTGGGTCCTGGGTGCCGGAGGGAAGCCAGGGCCAAAGGGAAGCTGGTGCCAGCAGCCAGGGGAAGGAAGGCCTACTCTTGCACAAATTTTCGTGCATCGGGCCTCTAGTATAATATGAAATAGATGCATGCAATGGTAGACTTTACCTAATTTGAAACTTGCCTGAATCAGTAATGGTTAAAAGGATAAAATGACATTCCCAAAACAGAAGAAATTGACTGGACAGAGGTAGAAACAAGGAAAGTCACAAGAAAATGCTTCATCTTAAATGTCACCAGAGGAATCTTCTTTCCCAGAGACTAAGGATGAGGCCTTTAGATCAGTGCTTCTCAGATTTAATACACATGGGAATCAACTGGTGAACTTGTCAAAATGCAGATTCTAATTCAGGAAGGCTGACATAGAGCCCCAAATTCTTCATTTTAAACAAGCTAAGCATAGTGGTCTGCAGACGTATTTTGAATAGCAAGGTTTTAGATGGCCTAAGTAAAGATAAACCATGTTAAGAAAAGGAGCAAAGCAATTAAGGCATTTTGAAAATAAAATACAGCCATTACTGGTTTTAAGAATTCTCAACTGCAGTTTCAAGTAGTTAGGCATAAGGGCATCAATAAGCTTTATTCTGATTTACTTAGGCCACTGTTAGAGACTGGTCATTTTTTTTCTATAATTGTTATGATCCCTTAAGTCTGAAAGCATTAAAAGAGAAAGAAGTTTCAAAACCATGTTGAATATCTCCTGGAGGCTTGGTTCCTTCGGGTAGCCTTGTTTGGTGAAATCACATCATAAAACATTACTGTTGGCATTTCTTTTGACCTCTTGGGCGGATCAAAGACTCATTGATTCTTTGTGGAGAATGCTATGGTAGGGTTTGTGCATTTGTGAAATCATTTTCTTTTTAAAAAATAAATTTTTTTATTCCATACTTCCATGTCTCTAGATCCACCCCATTCATCAGTGTATTTTGTTTCTTAGATTCCAGATATGAGTGACATGATATGATACTTGTCTTTCTCCGACTGACTTATTTCACTTAGCATGATACTCTCCAGGTCCCTCCATGCTATCTCAAAGGGTAAGAGAGTCTTCTTTTTTACTGCTGCATAGTATTCACTGGTATAAATGTAACACAGCTTTTTAACTAATTTTATTGTTGTTAAGACATTGGCAGAGTTAGGAAAATATGCTGCAATAAGTAAAGATAAACACATCTACTACAATGTCCTTTTTAAAATTATATATATATATATATAAAATTTCAGAGAAGAAGGGAGAGGGAGAGAGAGATAGAATGATGAGAGAGAATCATTGATCAGCTGCCTCCTGCACTCCCTACGCTAGGGATGAAACTCGCAACCCAGGCATGTTAGATTCCCCTGACCGGGAATCTAACCATGACTTCCTGGTTCATAGGTGACACTCAACCACTGAGCCATGCTGGCCGGGCTGTCCTTTTCATAAAAACAGTTTTACTTTACATATTTTGGGAATGAGTAAAGTGACAAAATGAACCTCAGAAAAAAATAAAGATTGCTATTCTGACTTTACAATTTAATTTGCTAATTTGGAATTATATCAGGCATCTCAATATTGAACTAGGGAGAGTCAGGTCAAGGAATTAGTCACATTTAATTTTAACATTTACTTTCTATTAATTGAAGATAATGGTTAAGTGAAAGATTTTCAATTTTTCTATGGTGTTTGAGTTTTATAATATACATTTCAAAGATCATTCTAAAATGGATGTAATTTGTATGATTAACATATGTTCATGCTAAGGATATTATTTGCAAATTTTAGACATTACACACTTGTGGGTTTCTCTGGGTAAAATCTTCAAAATAGTACATTCGAGACACACAGATTAATAGATTTTCTATATCTTTCTAAAACATTTCAGAAAGAACTCATTTTAAAATAACAAACCTCTATTTTCAGTATCACCCAGGCACACTAGTAGAGAGATTTAAATTCAGAACAAATTGCAATAAATACCATAATGATTTAGAGATTTGCAAGTCCAACAAAAGCAAAACATGATTTAGTTTGGCTTTAGAAAGTTAATATGCAATTTAATGTCTTGCATTTCACACATTTCATCTTCATCTAATTTTTTAAAAACTCTTAAAATATTACCTTTTGTTTGACAAAATTATTACTCATTGTCTTTGGATGTTTCAATCTTTCAATACTATTTATTGTTGTTTTATTTTTTTTCTGAAATACTTTCAAACCTCTTCCCATTTTCATGTCTTTATAGAGTATCCAGTGTTTCACTTTAATTCACACGAATAACATGCACAAAGCTTAGTACACTACATTTCAACTCAGAAATTTCTTTCAATTTAATATGTCGGTCAATGAAAATGACCTCCAGTGCATTTGAAAACTTTTCTGAGACGATGTAACATAGAAACCCACACTTGAAACCTATCTGATCATATTAACCAATGTCACCACAATAAATTTAATTAAAAATAAATAAAAAAATATTATAAGGCAGCTGACATATCTATGTTTTAAGATAAAAGGAAGATATCAATTTTTAAATAGGTTAAAATGCATACCTTTCATATTTGTTACCTTTGACAAATTAATCTAATTATTGTTTTTCTATCATTTTCATCAACTAAAGGTTTTTATTGTCTCCAGTAGTCATTCTTTTCACAATTTTTCTCACTTTGTTTTATCATTTCTGAAAGCCTAAACAATAAGCTGTGAATTTTGTTGTCAACCTAAGAAATTTAACTTACATCTGTTTTCCATGACATTTCTTTTGTTCCAATAGTACAACCAGGATAATTTTTATCAAAGTAAATACAACCCATGATCTCCTAGCTTTCTGAACTGCTCTGCACTTTAAACATAATGATATACTTGCCCATTTTAGCTGAACTAAAGATGCTATAATTACTGAGGCACAAGCTGATAAAAGAAACTAGAGGATGAGTCAAAGGAAGAAGAATGGAGGCTGAGAGACAAAGTAGTTTTAAGTGAGGAGAAAAATGTAAAAAAAAAAATTGTAAGATTGGAACGCAGTAATTTATCATTATAAGTATGTCCAGAATCTCTAACAAAATAAGCACTTGGGCTCTAACCAGTTTGGCTCAGTGGATAGAGTGTTGGCCTTTGTACGGAAAGGTCTCAGGTTCGATTCCAATCAAGGGCATGTACCTTGGTTGCGGGCACATCCCCAGGAGGGGATGTGCAGGAAGCAGCTGATCGATGTTTCTCTCTCGTCAATGTTTCTAACTCTCTATCCCTCTCTCTCCCTTTCTGTGAAAAATCAATAAAATACATAAAAATAAATAAATAAGCACTTGGTATATAGCAGGGGTCTGGCCCTGCTGAAGCATTAGGGGTGAGTTAATTAAATGTTTGGCCAAATATAGCAGGCTAAAACTTAAAATTAGCAGCTTAAATTTTTAAGTTGATAATTTTGTAAACCTGTGAATATAAACATCTAAATGGCCTTTGGCAGAAAAAAGGTTTCCCACCTTTGGTGTAGAGCAGTGGGCGGCAAACCGCAGCTCCCGAGCCGCATGCGGCTCTTTGGCCCCTTGAGTGTGCCTCTTCCACAAAATACCACGTGTGGGTGCGCACATACAGTGCGATTGAAACTTCGTGGCCCATGTGCAGAAGTTGGTTTTCGGCCTGGGCGAGTCTATTTTGAAGAAGTGGCGTTAGAAGAAGTGGGGGTGTCGGGCGGTCGGGCGACGGGAGACACGCAGGCAGGGCCACGGGATATGCAGCGCAGGGGAGGTACATTGTTTTGAGGTACGTTCCCTGAGGTCGACCCCTTCCAACTCTCCCATGCACACTCCTCTATCTGAAACAAGTATACAAGACGACTGTGGATGGAAGAGTTGGAAGGGGTCAACCTCAGCGAACGTACCTCAATCAGATTGAGGACGTTTTTAGCAAAGGCCAGCTTAGGAGTACCCTAATTAAGTTAATGACAATGTACCTACCTATATAGTTTAAGTTTAAAAAATTTGGCTCTCAAAAGAAATTTCAATCGTTGTATTGTTGATATTTGGCTCTGTTGACTAATGAGTTTGCCGACCACTAGTATAGAGGAAGACCTTTAAAACAATTCAAAAACATTAGAAAATAAGTACAAAGGGATATGTTTCAGTTATGTTAAAATATATTGTCCCTGCATATCAATGTTACAGATATTGTCTATCACCATTAACACTGACAATTACTAACATTTGTATCTAAGAGACTGAAGTTACTTTCACATATTATCATATATCAAGAGAGGCACTCGCTAGACAGATTAACGTGGACCTTACTATGTGCCAGCCACTTCACTAATTGACATAAAGTACAATCATTTAGTCCCCAGAAAATATCTACAAAGTAGCATCATTTCCATTTTATAGACAATAAAAGTGAGACTCAGAAAAATCAAGCCACTTTCCCTAAGTACCTTAATCAATGGAATCACAAGAGATTTAAATTCATACTTGTCATTGTTTAATAGAAATTTAAGTTCAGGGAGAAAACCAAAGAAAACATACTAGAGATTGTTAAAATTCCAATTCAGGACACTTAACAATGTGAGAAATACAAGTCATGAGCAATAGTAGAAATCTGACTGACAAAAGCTCAAATAACAGTAATTTAGGGGGAAAAAATCCATTAAATTAAAGCAAGGTCTCCTTTGTTAACTTATGTCTATTACCCAAATGGGATTGCTACAAACTCCTGGTTCTCAAAGTTTAACTGCATCAGAATCACCAGGAGGGCTGATAAAAGACTTTCTAGACTTCTCCCTTAGGGTTCAGATATGGTGCCTCTGAGGAATGAGCCTGAGAACTTCAATTTCAAACAAAAGTTCCGGTGATGCTCATCCGCTGGTACAGGGACCATACTTTGAGGAATGACTGTGTGAGCTATTTAATCTGCAATGTCCAGTTAACATAGGGTACTTGAAAGCTCCATGATATCACTTAAAGGAGTAGTTACTTCACAAAATAATTCACTTAAGAAACAAGTTAAAACATAAAAAAATTATAGAGGATTAAAAAACTAATGAAATGGTCTGAAACTTATATTTTATATTCATTCAATATTACTCAGAAAGCATTTCTATAACATATTTTAAGTTGAAATACCACGCAGAAAAAAAGAATGTGAGATCATATTGTAGGATATTTTTACATATAATTTACTTTCCTTAAGTACAGTAGACTCAGGAAATAAAGAAGAATGGTGCTCATTGATTATAGGAATTTGAGAGAAATACTTTACATGAGAAAATAAAAAGCACTCACCAATGGAAATACAACTATCACTCATTGGAGCCAAGTGGGAGTATGCCTTTATATACAAAGTTAGATTATACTGTTTGAAATATCTTCATATAATCATATAAATTATAAAACTCCTGGTTTAGTGCCTGCCTACTCAGGGCAACCTTAAAAGAAAGAGAGCCTCATCAAATTTAAAAGAAGAGAAAACATACAATATAGGGTCTCAAACCACAATGGAAGTAAAGTAAAAATTAATAATATAAAAACACCTTGAGAAATCCCAAAACGTATGAAGATTAAACAACATACTTCTAAATAACACATGGATCGAAAAAGAACTATCTCCTTTTTATCCTACTTATCCCTGCTCTGTGGCTCACCCCATTCATCTGACACTTGTCAATGAAGGAGATAGTTAATAGTCTCCACTCTAAAACACTGATCCTCTTCTGGCATTTTTCTCTCAACACTTCAGAAATATCAAAATAAAATATAATGAATAAATGATAAATAAATGACCTCTGCTTCGGGTTAATTTCAATTTGTTGACTTTCACAATGGTCTTTGGGATAACAAATGGTCTTTGGAAGACTTTGGAAGCCTCAACTAAATCACTGAGGCTTCCCTCCAACCCTTATCCCCACACAGAACACAGAGATAATCCCTTGGGTGCCAACTTCATGTCAAAGTTACAAAAACTCTTATGTACTCTGACTAGAGTGTTTTGTTTTTTTCAAACCAAAGATTGATTCCTCCAAAGAAATGGTCTCAGGGAGAATGAGACTATTAGTTTGAGTGACTTTAAATCTACATAGTTGTTTTGTTTTATTTTGTTTTAAATATTCAAATTACACCTTGAAGGGTTTACAGCTAAACCATTCTCAGCTCACATCTTGATGGGGATTAGTTCTTGAAGAGTGGGAAAGTAGTATAAAGGATCTATGGGGTAGTGTAAGAAAGAGTAATTATTTTAAAACTCTAATGCTATATCTCAGATACTGGTTGCACAACTCGAGAAAATTGAGACCAGGGCACTGGATGGCTAGAATGTCATAGACTAAAATCTCTGATTCCTAGAATCTGATTTTTCCACTAATTGTAGTAAAAGTCTAGAAAAGACAACTTCAAAATGGAATACTTAAAATCATCTTCCACACTAATATCTGCACTGGGTAAACATTATAAAACAACTTTTCAATTGCAACTATAATTAGCACTCTCTCTTTTCCCAAATTATAAAGAAAATGTTTTTGGTAATTTTCCATTCACTTTTTTTTAAGAAGAAAATATACTTTTACATTTAATGTGTAATTCACCCTACTTTTTCTTTAAAATAATTAGAAATGCATAGGTAAATGATTTAATAGTGTCAGCACTTGGATTTTAAAGATAGTAATTTGGATTCAAATATTAATCTTTGAATTCTATTTGAAGGTCTGCAGGCTTCCTTACAAAACAAACACAAAACAAAAGCAAAATGTCTTTTCTCTCTTTTGTTAACATTTTCTTTGGAGTCAATAATAAAAAAAAGCTTTTAAATTAAGAAGCTACTTTTTCTCCTTTAAATGTGATTTGTGGCAAGTGACATGAAGTTATCGCTAACCTGCTGCTTCATAACCTTCTTTACAACTTGGCATTAAGTCTTCTCATCTCATTTAGACTAGTTAAGTCTTCTTCGATAATCAACCTGCCCCTGACTCATCATTTCTGGCTATGGAGCTATCTGATACTGCTTTCTCTGAGTAGAAGTATCTTGCTACACTTCTCTTTCTAGACTCTCTTAAAGACTTCCCAATTCCATTAAATATTTCTAACATCATCTTACTTTATTCCATGCTTTTTTTAAATGACATTCAAGCAAGGGTAGAAAGAAGGTAAAATATATCTGAAGCAGACTTGAGTGGCTTTCCTCATTACCATCCTGAACAGGACCACAGGAAAAAAACCAACGTATGCAGCCATCTGACACCATTAAAAAGAGAAGCTGATATTACTTGAATGTTAATGCCAAGTTACCTTTCCTTTCTACATTGGTGGGTATGGATCTTCCATTCTGTGCCCAAGAATTTGAAAGCCCTATCCAACTCCTCTCATCTGAACACCTGCTTCATTATTTCACTGGTTATAATTCTCAAGGTGTATTATATGGAAAAGGAAGTCAAACATCAATTTTGGGGAGAACCCAAAAGCTATGAGACACACTACAAGGTTAAAGCTTAGAATATCTTGAAGAATTAAGTTATTTCCCCTAAGTTTATTTCTCTCAAATGATATTAATGGGACATTAATTATATAATTGAAATTCATAGGTAAAGGGGTAGTCATTAAAGGTTTTAAAATAAGAAGAAATAAAATGAGTTATTCTGATTTGACAGCTACCAGTGAGTATTGTGATGGTCAAGTTATTGATCATGAAGGGCTGAACTTTGTTTTAGAACTAAATAAGAAAAAACAACAACACGTTCTCGGTATATCATCAGAGATTAAAACATTAAGAGTTAAAAATTTTTTGTTATGACAGGCATAAAGGATAGAGAAAGGAGGCCAGGCGAACAACAATAACAAAAAAAAACACACCTAAAAGAATGGGTGCTTTATTTGTGTATTTGCATGGTGGGTGCTCAGTGCAGGGCTGTGGATCTGGTTAAGCTTTATAAATGCTGAACTTGAGTGCTGAAGACAGCCAGAAGAGGTGGTTAGCAAAGAGTCAAGAAATCTAGAACTGAAAAGTTCAAGACTAATTTAAAAGTCATCAGCACAGAGAAGATGCTTTAGACCATATGAATCGATAAAATAAAATAAAGAGAGAACAGAATCAAGTATAAAATCTCAGTAAGTGCCTAAAATTAAGAAGCAGAAAGAGGAGAAAATCAAATGCTGCTTATCACTCAGCAATAATATCAGCAGATCATCTGCTTCATCAAGATACAGAACAGCAGTGTTAGTACTTGATAATTTATAATAATACTATGTATTATTCCATTTATCTATACTAATAAAAGGGTAATATACTAATTAGACCAGATGTCTTCCAAAAGTCCTTCCAGACAAAACCACAGAGGCTGCAAGGGCCAAGGGCCAGCAGCTGCGGCAGCTGTGAGGGCCGGTCCAGCACCGAGGTCCCTTTTACAGAGGCCATGGGAGGAAGCAGAAGGGAGAAGGCAGAGGGAGAAGGCAGAAGGGAGAAGGTCAGCACCAAAGGAGAAGGAAGAAGGTGGCAGTTAGGCAGTTAGGGGGATCAGGCTGGCAGGGGAGGGAAGTTAGGGGGATCAGGCCAGCAGGGGAGAGCAGTTAGGAGGATCAGGCTGCCAGGGAAGAGCAATTAGGGGTGATCAGGCCAGCAGAGGAGCAGTTAGGAGCATCAGGTAGGCAGACAGGTGAGCAGTTAGGAGCCAGTGGTCCCGGATTGAAGAGGGATCCCAGATTGGAGAAGGTGCAGGCCAGGCTGAGGGACTGCCCCCTTTGTGCATGAATTTCGTGCACCAGGCCTCTAGTCTTATCTCAATAAAAATATAAGATACTATTACTATTTTGCAAATATTGACAGCAATGAGATTCATTTACTATCCATTCATAAGATATTTACTCATAGGTATAAGGTAATGTCTGAAGTGTTGGGAGATATGTTTATTAATATGACATGCAACTTATCCTGCAGAGTGGTCAAGCAGTCCTACTATCCTATAAAATAAAAGGCTAATATGCAAATTGATCAAACATCAGAACAACCAGTCGCTATGATGTGCACTGACCACCAGGGAGAAGACGCTCAATGCAGAAGCTGCACCTGGTGGTCAGTGCATTCCCACAGGTGGAGTGCCACTCAGCCACAAGCCAGCTCAGGGCTGGCGAGTGCAGCAGCGGTGGCAGGAGCCTCTCCTGCCTCCGTGGCAGTGCTAAGGATGTCCTACTGTGGCTTAGGCATCAATGGGACATCCCTTGAGGGCTCTCAGACTGCTAAAGGGCACAGGCCGGGCTAAGAAACCCCCACCCCCAAATGCACAGATGTGATGTACTGAGCCTCTAGAATATTTATAAAACACAATGCTTACCCAAATTAAACTAACTACAACTTAAACTCTTTTCATCAACAATTTACCAATAAATTTCTATGCTTGAGTTACAAACAAAAAAGCATCTCTAGTAGATGATATGGAAGGTGATTAAACAGCAAGTTCATGCAAAATAAAAATAACAAAAAGATAATGGTGCAATGTGGCTGAAAAAAAAGCTAATGCAATGTTGAGTGCTTTAATAAAAACCCAAGAACCTGCAGGTTTGTTTTTCTCTAAACTGAACAAGTCAAACATGGATATTTCAAATGGTTGCCATCTAACAGAAAAGGAATAACTAGTATGTACACATTTTCATATTTATCATCTCATTTGATTTTTATAACAATCTTGTTAAAATAGGTAGGCAGGTATATTCCCACATCTGACTGACAGCTTGTTCTGGCCTATCTAACCACATATGTCTTCTCTTAAGATATCTGTAAGCCGGGGCAGAGTGCTGATGATGGAAAATCTGGTACAATTCCAGCTTCCCTCCTTAGGAAATATTAAAATCCTATGGCTTCCTTAGAAAGATTTTTCCTATCATTAAAGGTCAGGCCTTTTGGTTACCAGGGACACAAGCATTTCCTCAGATTCTTTTTTTAATTTTGTTTATTCAAACTTATATAATACAGAAGTATATTTTAATATTTATTTTTCATATAAAGGTGATGAATTCATTATGTAATATTTAAGACTAGAAAATAGTAATAAAAGCATCAATTATAATTATCTCTTTAGAGGCAACTATCATTAAGATTCTAGTGTTCTCTATAGATATAGCTAAAGGTAGGTCTATATTTACATCTGTTTTATCTATATATATAGTGATGCCATCTTTTGTATTCAAATGTACACCTTGCTTTTATCACTTAATAAAATAATTCGTCCATGTAATGATATACCAGAACATAATTTACCTTACCATTTGCCATGTGAGGATTACATTTGAAAGTTTTGCTTGGGAGAGGTTGAACATAATGTTTATTCACGTGGTTCTCATGTCTATAGTACTCCATGAAAGTAAAAAGCCCTTTTAAGTAAAATATAGCTGGAAGAGCACTGATAAGAAAATCCATAGCACTATGTAATCCCATTAACTCTGCACTTAACCTACTCATTTTTTATTAATGACTTGGATGAATGTGTCTGATCAACTGTGTAGATGGCATGAAACTGGGAGAAATAATAAACATGTTGGATGATTAAATCATAATCCAAAAGGATCAGGCAGGTTGAAAACATCGGCTAAACGAAAGAAGAATGCACATTTAAAAGGATGAAAATAAATTTCTATGCTTGAGCTACAAACAAAAAAGCATCTCTAGTAGATGATATGGAATGTGATTAAACAGCAAGTTCATGCAAAATAAAAATAACAAAAAGACAATGGTGCAATGTGGCTGAAAAAAAAAGCTAATGCAATGTTGAGTGCTTTAATAAAAACCCAAGAACCTGCAGGTTTGTTTTTCTCTAAACTGAACAAGTCAAACATGGATATTTCAAATGGTTGCCATCTAACAGAGAGTGCTCATGTTGCAAAAAGTCTCAATATATAACATATAAAGGAAAGTTAAAAATATGAAGGATATTTATCCAGGAGACAATGATAGTAAATTTTAGAAATTAACTCAATAGCTGTATTAAAATATGTGAAAGGATTTAGGAAAAATAATTTGACTTATACTAAGAGACTTATTTTCTGTTCTAAATGAAAGCAAAATTAGTACCTAAATAGGTTCTGGTACCAATTCCAATGTGGGGGAGGGGAAGTTCCTACACAAATAAGCACTTCTTGGGATACCATCTGGGCATCCTACAATTGAACTCACTTCTGAAACTACCTATCCAGAGAGAGCATCAGGTTAGGGGCTAAGTCCCACAAGACCATCATTCACTTCAGATGCCAATCACAAGCCCAGGTTACCTGTGCTTTTGACCCTACCATTGAGTTTCCAATGATCCCCTACAACTCAGGATCCAATTACAAGTCCATATCGTTGCCTGAACTTCTGACAGACTAACTATAAATCAGAAGTCCCTACAACCTCCACCTTAAGTTTGATTAATGTCCTAGAACAACTCACAGAACTCAAAAACAACAATTTGTTTACACACAAATTACCAATTTAATACAAAGGCTGTTAAAGGCTACAAATCAATAGCAAGATAAAGAGATACACAGGTTGAGGACCCAAACAAAGGAGCTTCTCTTCCTCATGGAGCTTGGAGCCCAGCACCATGGCAAGTGGAAGCATTCTGGTTCCCCAAGGGGAGCTCTGCAAACTCTCTCCTTTTGTGTCTTTGTGGAGGTTTCATTACATAGACATGACTGATTAATGCATTGGTGATTGATTCAACCTCTAGCCTCTCTCCTCTTCTCTGAAAATCAGGGGGTGGAACTGAAATTCCAACTGTCTATTCATGGTTGGTCCCCCTAGCAACCAGCCTGTATCCTTAGGCACTTTCCAAAAGTTACTTTCATTAACATAAACTCAGTTTGGTGGTAAAGGCTTGTGATGAATAAGACATCCATTTCACCTTGAGGCTCTGAAGCACTTTCAGAAACTGAGGACAAGAGACCAAATCTATCCTATCTAATAAAAGAGAAACATGGTAATTAGCATACGACCGCTACCCTTCCCATTGGCTAATCAGGCCGATATGCAAATTAACTGCCAGCCAAGATGGCAGCCGGCAGCCAGGCAGCTGGAAGCGAACATGAGGCTTGCTTGCTTCAGTGACAGAGGACTCCAACGTTCCCCACCTGCCGCTGCCGGCCTCTGAGCTGCAACTCTAAGCAACTATGTTACAAATATAGAAGCTAAACAAAACCCCAGAAACCTGCTTTAGTCGCCGGGCTTCAGCCAGCAGGATCACAACATTGTTTCAAATACAGAAGGTAAACAAAGGCCAGAAACCTGCTTTCAGCAGCAGAGGGCCTAAGAGCTGGAGTCAAGCCTCAGAGCTAAAGCTGGCCAAGAATAAAAAAATAAAAAAGGAAAAAAGGAGCGGTTGGGAGCTTCAGTCACCCAGCAGCCTAATACCAGCCCTCAGCCCCTCACCCAGACTGGCCAGGCACCCCAGTGGGGAGCCCCACCCTGAAGGGTGTGTGACCAGCTACAAACAGCCATCAGCCCCTCACCCAGGCTGGCCAGGCACCCCAGTGGGGACCCCCACCCTGATCCAGGACACCCTTCAGGGCAAACCAGCCGGCCCCCACGCGAGCACCAGGCCTCTATCCTATACAGTAAAAGGGTAATATGCCTCCCAGCACTGGGATCCGTGGAGCTGCGAGGCCTCCCAGCACTGGGATCAGCGTGACAGGGGGCAGCGCCCAAACCCCCTGATCGCCCTGCGGCTCTGTGTGTGACAGGGGGCGGGGCCACAACCTCCCTATCAGCCCTGCTCTGTTCATGACAGGGGAAGGTGCCCCAACCCCCTGATCAGCCCTGCTCTGTGCCTGATAGGGGGGAGCTCCCCAACCCCCTGATTGCCCTGCGGCTCTGTGTGTGACAGGCTGCGGTGCCCCAACCCCCTGATCGCCACTGCTCTGTGTGTGACAGGGTACGGCGCCCCAACCCCCCCCACCACCAAAGGCCCTGCTCTGTGTGTGACAGGGTAGAGCCATAACCTCCCCATCGGCTCTGCCCTGAGTGTGACAGGGTGCAGTGCCCCAACCCCCTGATATGCCCTGCTCTGTGTGTGACAGGGGGCAGTGCCCCAACTCGCCTATCAGCCCTACTCTGTGAGTGACAGGGGGGAGCTCCCCAACCCCTAATGGGCCCTGCTCTGTGCGTGACAGGGGGCAATGCCCCAACCCCCCTGATGGGCCCTGCTCTGTGAGTGACAGTGGGGAGCGCCCCAACCCCCTGATGGCCCTGCTCTGTGCAAGACAGGGGTTGGCTCCGCAACCTGCCCATCGACCCTACCTTGAGTGTGACAGGGGGTGGTGCCCCAACCCCCCAATCGGCCCTACCCTGAGCGTGACTGAGGGTGGCAACGCAACCTCCCGATCTGCCCTCCTCTGTGCATGACAAGGGCAGCACCCCAACTCCCCAATCATCCCTGCTCTGAGCCCGACCAGGGGCTGCACCTAGGGATTGGGCCTGCCCTCTGCCATCCGGGAGCAGGTCTAAGCCAGCAGGTCGTTATCTCCTGAGGGGTCCCAGACTGCGAGAGGGCACAGGCCGGGCTGAGGGACCCCACCTGCCCCCCGAGTGCACAAATTTTTGTGCACCGGGCCTCTAATATATATATATAAAAGGCTAAGAGACTGTCCAACCGTTCGACTGGCAGGTAGGTATGATGTGCACTGACCACCAGGGGGCAGACACTCAAGGCAGGAACTGCTGAGCTGCTGTGACTTGGCAGTGGCGGTTCTCAGGTGATGCACCTGGAACCAGAGAGGAGGGAGCCCGATTCCAGGGTATGTCACCCAAGAACCACCTTCTTGCAATCCAGGACCTCTCGGGGGGTGTCAGAGAGCAAGTTTCAACCCAATCTCCACAGGCCAGACTGAGGGACCCCACCTGCCAGAGGGACCCCCTCACTCTGCAGATGCCCTTCAAGACGCTGCTCTGCCCCAGGTGCAACCGGCTAGTAAGGGACTGCAGGAGGTTGGCTCCAGGACTTGTTTGGTCCATTTCACCCAGTCCCGCCCCACCAGCCACCTTATAATTAATTTCCTTTAAAAGTGCAGAAATTCGTGCACTGGGGCACTAGTATTATATAAAATATTCTCCCATTGCTCTTATAGCTCAGAAAATTCTAATGTGTTGAGAACTGTGAGCCAAGAACTATGGGTGAAGACAAAATATACATGAGAAATATATTTTCATCATGTGAATGACCAGATACATATATTCCTTTTAAATCACAATACCAAGAACCAACACAAAGAATTACAGAAAGATTAATTTTGACTCAATACAAGGAATTTACCTAAAATGTAACAACATAGAACAATAACAATAAAACATTCAAAAGTATCCAAAAATAAAATGAGCTGCCTCAATTTACCTCGTGAGTTTTGGAATCTTTCAGTCTCTGGAACTTTCAAGCAAAAATTACTGTACAGTTGACCCTTGAAAAACACGGGGGTTAGGGATGCTGATACTCATATAGTCAAAAAACTGTGTATAAGTTTGACTCCCCAATACTTAGTTGTCCCTGGGCATTTGTGGAATATTTGTTCCAGAACAACCCCCTCTCGTGGATGCCAAAATCCATGGATACTCAAGTTCCCCCTATGAAATGGCACATAGGTCAGTGCACAGAGTCAGCCCTCCACATCTGTGGACTCACAAATGCAGATAGAAAACAGTGGAGGTATTGATTGAAAAGAAATCCATGTGTAAGTGCACCAGTGCAGTTCAAACCCATGGTGTTCAAGGGTCAACTATATAATCATCTACATTCTTCCCATGCATAATTTTACCTAATCACATTGTTTAAATTGCCAATATTGATAAATAATGATTTCATGTCTTATCTGTATTCGAAATTCTTATCTCATAACTAGTGGCCCGGTGCATGAAATTTGTGCATGGAGGAGGATTTCCTCAGCCCAGCCTGCACCCTCTTCAATCGGGGACTCCTTGGGGGATACCCAGGCCTAAACCAGCAGTCTGACATCCCTCTTGCAATCTGGAACCGCTGGCTCCTAACCACTCATTTGCCTGCCTGCCTGATCACCCCTAATCCCCTCCCCTGCCGGTCTGATATTGTCCCCAACTGCTCTTCCCTGCCAGCCTGATTGGGCCTAATTGCCTCTGCCTGCCTGATCTCCCCTAACTGCTCTCCTCTGCAGGTCTGATCTTGCCCCAAACTGCCCTCCTTTGCTGGCCAATTTGGTTTTGATTGGTCAGTGTCTATGCCAGTCAGCATCAAAAGCTCTGCCTCCTAGGCAGCCATTGGCTCCTCACAGTTGACCCAGATTTTGTTCTGATTGGCTGGTTTCTATGCCAGTCAGTGTCTCTGGGCCTATCAATAGGGCCTGATCAGAAAGGCAGGGATGATCAGCAGCCCCGGTGGAGGCCTGGAGAGAAATGGAGGTGTGAGAAAGAGAGGCAAGTGCTGATCAACAGCTGCCACACAGGCTACGAATCAGACCCTGCTTCTCTCTTCAGGCCTCTCTCAGGGCCTAATTCACAGCCCCCTCAACAGTCCGTGTTGGGTTGCCATGGCAACCCAGCACTGACTGCAGGACTGACTTCTGGTTGGTTGAGACTCTGGTCGTGAGGGACCCAGGGTTTTTATATATTAGGATTGCACCACTCTCCTTTTTATCTCTGTATCAGTGCTTCCCAAATGAAGGTGATTTTGTCCCTACCTCAGTGTATACTTGGGACAGTTGGGATACATTTTAGTGGATATACCTGAGAGGGCCGTTACTTGCATCTAGTGGTAGAGGCAGGAGATATTGCCTAACATTCTACAATGCAAAAGGCAGTTCCCCACAACAAAGAATTATCCAGCCCCAAATGCCAATAGTACCAAGGTTAAGAAGCATATGTCCAACATGTAATGAACTAAGCATGACCAACTACAAATTCAATATCTCCCCTCCACTACCCTGCTTTCCCTTTGAAATCCGAAGTTTCCTTTCAATAAAACTTAGGTTACTCCGTATTATGATTAATGGCATCACTAGCTACCCAATCCTATGACCTAGAACTCTTGGAGTCATCCTTAACTCCGCACTTTCCATTGTCTATTGATCTACATCTAAAATGACTTTCTAAATCTTCCCCTTGGTTTCCATCACTACTGCAGCTGACCTAGTTCAATTTCACATTTTCTCCTAACATGATTTTCTTTTCTAATTCATCTTTCACATTGTAGCCTGATTTATCTTTCTGAAACACAAACACAATAGTCCTATTATCCTATTGGAAACCACAGGTAAGCCTTCTGGGAATAAAAGTTTAGTAAAAGTCCAATGAATAAAAGTTCAAACTTTGAATTGGCATAGAAGATGCTCAACTATATGGGCCCAAGTTCTCTCAACAGTTTCATCCCATACCATTACCTCCTCCCCTTGCATGCTAGATTGTAAAACAGTACTTTCAATCTTTTTTTAATGACAGAGTCCAAGCTCTAATATGTTTTCACTTATGGATAAAGGAGGCAAGTGTTCACATTACATATGTCCCATTATATATCTATCTTTATATAGACATCTATAATCTTGTTTAGGTTGAGGTTTCAATTTTGTCTAGACATTCCTAGAGAGAATATATATTCCTAGAGAGAACAGAAAATGTAAAAAGGTTTCTTCTCTACCATAGTGATTATAGCTGTTTAATTTGTTTGGTAGCCAAATGAAAGACACTAGTTATTTATGGTTGGCTTTGTGATATTTTTTTTATTTTGTTAAATATATTTTTATTAATTTCAGATATGAAGGGAAAAGGAGAAAAAGATAGAAACACAATAATGAGAGAGAATCATTGATCGGCTCCTACAGGCCCCACACAGGGGATCAAGCCCGCAACCCGGGCATGTGCCCTGCCCAGGAGTTGAACCGTGACGTCCTGATTCATAGGTCGATGCTCAACCACTGAGTCAGCCAGCTGGGTGACTTTGTGTTATTTAAAATTATTTAGATTTTTATAAATAAATACATCCAAAGATCAGGAATCCAAAATGCCATCACATGTTGTATTCTCCCACTGGAGGAATGAGAGGATCATTTGTTATGTTACATTTTCTTTGTTTGAAGTATTAAAACTTCTCCAGGGAAGGTTACAAACCTAATAGTCCTCTGAGAGCAGCACTGAAAGAAAAGCAAATATTTGACTATCTAATGCATGTAACCAGAGTTAAATCATTGGACATACAGATAGTTAAATGCTAAGGATGAAACTAAGGGAGACCTCATGAAATACATTTGAGTATGCACTGTCCTGAAATATAGTAATGGTACACAAATCCCAAAATCCCTTTTAATAAGGTGGAAACAAAGGCATGTTGTTGGGTGCACAGAATAGTGCACCCACATCCTTTATATTTGCTTTTGGAAATTGGACTTATTGAGACTGTCACATGTAGGCACTCGAACACTGTCCTCTGCCACGCGGAAATGAATTCTTGCTAAGGAGACCACGCTGCTGGCAGCCAAGAACAAAGTTAGGTGTTCCAGGGAAGCCAGTCTGGGGCTACAGCCAAATCTCCATAAAGCAGAGAGTTCTCTAAATAATAAGGAGTTGACTGTGATGGGAAAAGCCTTCTTGCAGGTGCAGATGAATGTATTGTGGAATGCAAATAAACCTTTTCAGATGTTTGCCCTGTCCCACCACCACAACCTGATTTTCAGTGTCCTAATCTTAATGGAGTTCTTCACTCAGGGATCTCTTTACCCCAAACGGTTCCAGATGTGAGATGCAGCAGACAAAAAAGAAAACAAGGGAGTGTATTGTATAGAAATAAAACCAAAATAAAATAGAAATGAGGTCTGAGATAGAAGTCTTTCTGATATTTCCCAGGCCTTCTTCTTGCCTTTGGCAATATAACTTGATGCATTCTCTTCAGATTGAATACCTGGAAATGAGCCTTCAGGCACACACTGCTGATATTTTGAGTAGTTATTAATAGACTACTCTATCAAAATGAAGCCGCAGACATCAATTAAGATATCTGTGTCATCACTGTAGCTTTTGAAAGAAAGCATATTTCCTGGAGTTTTATTGGCTGAAATTCTTTTATTTCTATCAGTCTCCTGCATTTTACATTCATCTTTGTAATAAATTAGGTCTGACATAATTTAATTTGCTATCAGATCCTAAGAAACCATTTCACAACAATGATTTTGGAACATTTCATTCCCTACAGGAAATTTCCATACAGAGAATTTCCTCCTCAACAATGCTTTTTTATAATAAAACCTAAATCAGTAATCGATCTGCTTAAGTAGAGTTTTAGGCAAAATTAAACAGAGCAATTTCTTAAGCTCTGCGGTTTGTTTATCAGCAGTAAATGAAAGTTAAAAATATAGCAGCGTAATTTGCAAAGCATCATTTTCTGATACCTAGCCCAGTAATTATAGAAAGCTAGATTTTTCATATTCTTCTCAATGCAGCGTTACTGTAGATCATCAAATCAGACAAACAGCATTTCTTCCTTACTGATGAAGTTTTTCATGTCTCACAAAAAACTCAATACATTATTTCTCTGGCTTTTTGTAATTTGTCCAATCTTGCATTCCTTCCAAGGCTAGGGTGACTCTCCACTTTTCTTTTCTGGAATAGTGAAGAACCAAGTGAAAAATAGACCTGCAGAGCTGAAAAAGATGTATTCTTCACAAATGTAATGGTGGACATGAATGGGGTCTGTGAAATTGACTTATGAAATCATAAGCATATAGCAGAATAATTTAGTACATGGATTATACCCAACTTTCATAAATGGGTACAAATTTGACAAAGCCAGCCTGCAGTAAATCTAATTTCCTGTATGTGAGATATCCATTTGACATTGGCTAGAAGATTCTGTGTAAAAAGTGACAATCAATGAGACCCAAGCAACATTACCTAATTGAAAAGGCCATAAATATACCAGAATAGAAGGTACCTTATAAAATGAAAATAAGGAGAAAAACATGAAAATTTTGGTAACTAGAACTGCATAGTGGGAAACTATGGTGAAATTATTATAGATAACCTATTAAAGGAACAGCAATATTAGGTTACGTTTTTAAGCTAAAGGGTAGAAGAGGTCTTTATTTTGACAAAAAATAATTACTCAGGAGCCAGTTGAAATGATCAGCAATGGTCATTTAGTCAGATGATATCCTGTTTTATTTTGTTTCTCCCACTCTATTCATAATATTACCGATCATCAGGATTGTTATCGGGATTCAATACACAGCAAATGGGTGGTGATGCTATTGTTACTATTACATACATACATACCTCAAGGGCAAGACTTACTCTTTTGCATTATTTATAAATCCACTTAATATTTTGCACAAAGCTCTGCATGTGAACACTACCAGCCCAAAGGACAGTGATGATAGATGTCTTTGAAATTTACATACAAAATCATTAATATATGAAATCATACTGTAAAGTGCTTTTTAAGGATTCAGGTGCCACGTCTTTCATTTTTGATTGGGACTGGTCAAGAGTGGAAGTGGGAAGGTCAAGAAATGACAGCTAAAAGTTTTTAGATAAAAATCAAAGCCAGGGAAAATGATTTTAAAAGATAGGACTAGGAAGGCAAGAAGGCCTGGAAAGCTCCCCCTGTTGCTACCTGAATGTCAAGCGAGCAGCACTTCGCTCCAGTCCCTTCACGGAAGGAATCATTGGGAAAACACAAGCTACATAGGTAACTTGTCTGCCATATCTGCAGGGGAAGATTTCTATCATAAATACTAACATATATGTGACATATATTAAAAGGACCGTGACTAGCTTATCTCAGTCTCCACTAAGATCATGCAAGACGATGTGAGCTTATGTGCAGTAGCAGGAGGGATTTAGAAAAGGGTTTAAGAATTTCACAATAATGCAGGTAACAGCACATTGGGATGGATTAGCAAAGGCAGCTATGATCTACCTGAACTGAAAATGTTTTGAAAAATTAGAGATCTCATCTCACGCTGAAAATCACTTCTCAAACTCTTGTTTAGCCCTCTAAGATTTTAAGACTGTGTGTCAAGGGCCAAATAAAAATACAACTATGTAAAACTTATGTTTTATTTAATAAGGAAAAATATATTCATAAACTAAGAATGACATTTTTTCTATCAGTAAAATATCTAGCTCTCATTGATTTTATTATTCATTCATCGATCCATAAAATTAATTTGTACAACTGAAATTTTTCTGTTGTTGACTGTACAGCAAGGGATTTAATACCTTTAATAATAATTTTAAAGAAATCAATACTAGACAGCTTACTAATTCCTGAAAAAAATCCACAGTTTTAGAAAACATTGGTGTTAGATATGAGAAATGTTTTCTTTAGAAAGTCACATCTAAGATCTGCTATATAGGAAAAAAAAGTGTCCTTAAACTTTTGGTATTATTATTTTTTAAATAATAAAACATGTTTCCAGTAGATGACTTTTTAAAAAATTACAAAGTGTTTTTGTCATGTATTAAGAATAATTAAAATATGGGTTGAAAACTAATTCCCTTTAAAACTGTTTCTTGGGAGCCCTGTGGGTTTTTTTTTTTGTTGTTGTTGTTTTAAAAAATATTTTTATTTATTTCAGAGAGAAAGAGAGAGACAGAAACATCAAAGATGAGAGGGAATCATTGATTGGTTGCCTCCTGCACATTGGACCTTGGACGGAGCCCGCAACCCAGGCATGTGCCCTTGACCAGAATCAAATCTGGGACCGTTCGGACCGCAGGCCAATGCTCTATCCACTGAGCCAAACCAGCTAGGGCGGGAGCCTTATTTGAATGAGGCAACATCCTGTCCTCTAGGGGTGCCTTATGTAGTAGCTGAGATCAATTTCATCAACAGCTACCTAGTATGAAAGGCTGGAAAAAAAAATCCAATGGAAATGCAGAGAAAGTAGGAACTAACCCCAATATACCACACTTAAAGAAAAAAGTCAAATAAAAAAAATTAAGTCAAAACAAAACCCCAATCAGATTTCTTAATTGAGATGGTGTACTTGTAATTACAGTGCACAAACATCAAAGATCTGGTCCATTCACTTTCATAATCCACCTACTTTAAAGCACATCCTTCACACCTCAGTCAACCTTTACTCTCTGCCATTTCTGTTCAATTTACCGTTTGAATTTTTGATTGATTTTTAGAGAGAGGGAAAGAGAGAGGGAGAGAGAAACATCAATGCGGGGGCAAAACAGTGATCTGCTGCCTCCTGCATGCCCTCTACCAGGGATGGAGCCTGGAACCTGGGCATGTGCCCTGATCAGGAAGGTGTACAATTGCCCCAGATTGTAGATGAAGACACTGAGACTAAGGGACTAATTACTTTTCATCTCATATGTGACATTAATAGTCAATCCCACTGTTACTGACATCAAAGCCCATACATAGTCATTTAACTATTATGCAACAGACAGTATTGATAAATATTCACACACTTGTTCTAAACCAGAAACAGACACTGGGAAATATTGGACAAGACTCAGCTCCTGCTTTTAGTCTAGTGAGGAGGGCAGGCCGGTCTTCATGTGCTAAATGTGATAGCAAGGATGAGACTATGAGGCCGTAAGAGCACAAAGAATGATGCTAAGGGTGTTCCTACAGCGGTGGGCAAAGCTCCCTGGAGGGAGCAACACTTCAGCAGAGAACTGAGCCATGAGTCAGAGTTAGCCCGCAAGCTGGTGAGAAACGACAATCAGCTGGCATTTTCTCGCTGGTGTTCCGTGTTGGAACTCCAGAGCTGCCAACACTAACTTCATGCCAGGTGACAAACGGCCTGAGTGCCCACAGCTGCAGCTCCCGCTATATACTCTCTCCCTCCTATTCCCATCGTTGATGAGCCTAAGACCAGAAAAGAAGGCATCTTAGGAACCATTGATGTTAGTCAGCCTTTGGAACAGAAATACAAGAGACGTTCTTCACTCTTGTTAGCAATACGGTCACAAATCCTTTGTTATTTTCCTCTAGCACTTGCTGAAATAGAAGTTTGCTGCTACTAACTCTCATGTTTATACATTTTGGTGGCAGGTTTTTGTATGCTTAGAAATATACTCATTATTAAAAAAAAAAAATACACGATTCTCCCTGCCACCCCCCACCCTTCCAGGAAGAGCTCTAAAGCATGTCAATGCCCCTCATATCCCCTAAGGTTAATTCTTGCTGCTAGGAACTCTTCTAATTTGCCCTAACTTTCAGCAGTTCTGACTTCTCAATATTCTGCCTGCAGTTATACAACACCCCAGGGACGTAGGTATGCCAGAAGGTGTCTATTCCAGATGGAAATAGCTTTACCAAGTAAAGGCAAGCTTTGTACCTTTATAGAGACTTCCCTATTTTAAATATCACTTTAAAAAAGATGTCCTGTTTCAAACAGTTAATGTGAGGAGAAGGAACTGTCTTTCTACCATGGTGTGCCAAGTGTAATATCCCCAATAAACCGAGCTTCTCTAAAGACGTCCATTTTGCCCTTTAGAAGTCACTGCTATATGTCTAGAACTCCTTCTTTGAATTTGTGTGAAAAATAAGAATTTAATCTTATTCCATTGTCAAAAAGCAAACAAACTTCATTGCTGTTTGTTGCTGGCAGTGCCTTTAGTATAATAAAGTCAAAGGAAACACAGAATTGATTTCCTCCCTTTAAGGGGTGTCCAGTATGGCTGAAAGGCTAAAGATCATGTGAAACTGATTCAGTGACACTGACTAACGACAATAGTGACATCAGGACACCGGAGGAAGAAGAAAAGCTTTCTCTTCACTAAGAAAGAGGAGCACAATATGGGATCCAGTCCTGGACATTTCCCATTATCAGTGTATATTTTATATTTGCATACTTTTGAATGCCAGGCCTTCCAAAGAATACGGAAAAGTACCCGGGATGTTTTCCAAGACATTGCATTTATATCTTTCAAAAGGATCATTTAAAGCAAAACCAAACACTCTCCTGAAACAGGTTTTTAAAAATATAAGTCAGAGAATCTTGACCAAAGTAGCTCGAGTGTCTGGAGAAACTCTATTTCCATGGTAGAAGCAACACAACAGCTTCAAGTCAACCACTAGGGGGGGAAACCTGCAGGGCACACTGCAGTGCATCTCTCTGAAACTGAATATCCAGCTTGATTTGAACAAGACATGCTTTTCCTAATCCATCAGGCTCCAGGTCAGGCCGCGCCCCCAGGTCCAGCAGCAGAGAGACCAGGACCGTCGTAAGTATTTGTCACTGACATTGATGTGAGAAAAAGCCGGACTCTGTGCAGACTTACTCAAAGCGAAACAACTTCTGCGTCCTCAGTTTGGCTGACACATAGGAACCCCATCAGTAAATACCTTTAAACTGAGACAATCCACCCTTGTATCTTTTTAGACGAATCATAAAAGTACATTAATTAATTACGATCTGGAAATCATCGCCACAGTAGACAGGCTGTCTTGGGAAAAAGGAGAAAGTCCCTTCTGCCCGAGGGACTTCATTTTTTAATGTTGCTGCTTCAATGACATTGCTCACTTGACCTTTTATTTGTCCAACACTACACATGCATTTATCACTTAGCTGACATTCCTACTAAAATGTCTGTTTATTTGTATTTAGTGTCAGCCTTTCAAATGAAACATATTTCTTCTTCACTACTTTTCTATGTATGCTGGTCATTGTCCATACAAGGTATTATTACACAGGGACAGAGGAAAGGACTACCTATGCACAGTAAGCTGGGAGCACAAATATGCTACCTTCATGCCCCCCCTGCAGACTATGGAGGAGATTATTTTGCACTCTAGAATTATAAAGAGACTCTAGAGAGTTTGAACTAAGCTGCAGACTAGCAAATATTTGGAGCATTCATGTAGGAAGTTATATATATATCCTATATAATAAAAGGCTAATATGCAAATTGTCCCCTCAACCGGGAGTTTAAATGGGAGTTCAACCAGGAGGCAGCCAACCAACTGCCCACAGCCCCTCCTCCAGGCAGCCAGACCCCACCTGTGCATGAATTCATGCACCCAACCTTTAGTATATACACTGAGTGACCAGATTATTATGACCACCTGACATTTGTAGGAAAATTAGCTATAATTTCAAGCTGAAGTTGCTAGAGGGCCAGACCATTATAAATAGGGAAGCAGGTTGTTTACCACGGCAGTAGAAGTGATTTTTTTTTCTGAAGATATGGGTAAACAACATGATTTAACAGCCTTTGACTGTGGGATATATATACATATATATATATATATCTGGTATATATATATATATATATATATATATATATATATATATATATGTATATATATATATATATATATATATATATATATATATATATATATATCAGAGTACAAAACATTTCTCAAACTCTTCAACTCTTTCTCTGAATTCATTTGCTTAACATATGTTATATCTCCATTATATGTCTACTGCACAGATACAAGATGAGCTAGTGAATTCTGCCTGAGTTCTGCCTGAGTAATCATGTAGTGTGTAATTATCTTAATAACCCTTTTAAAAATGTGAAGGCAAGACTATTAATGTAAGAGGTTAAAACAGAGTAAGATTAAACATCAATAGTGGCTATTCCAGGGATCTTCTTTGCATTCCCTGAGCCATAAAGGAGTTGGCTGGAACAAGAGCTTCAAAGACTTGGTGAATTTTGAGGATGTTAATCATTGATGACTATTAGAAAAACTAAATGTAAATAATACAGAATCCTGGCCTTACCCTCATCTACCATTCATTCACTCATTCCTATGGCAGATAAATAGTTTTCAAGAAATTTCTAGATTCTATGGATACAATATTATAAAATACTTCTTTATGTTGGAGCCTATATTCTAAACTGGTAGATAATAAATGGAGTATAAAATTATTATAACACTTCATACTGACTCTCACATTCATAGCACTGTGAATAAACTAATGATGAAATCCAAAATTTTCAGCCTGATATTCAAGGCCATCTCTAATACTGCCATACTTAGTTATGTAATGTTATCTATTACTGCTCATCTGAGACCAATGAAGAAGGTGGTACCCAACACAAACTAAATATCTCACTGGCCATTGTCATCTTCACCCACCAAAATCATTCTTTCCACGCATCCCCTGAGAGGATGCCTTCTGAAAGAAAAGACCTCACTAAAATCCCTAAGTTAGATTTCTCCACCCGTCTAAGTGCTATACATCTTGGACATGTCCCTCTATAGTAGCATTTATTTTGTTTTGATTTGTATTTTACTAGATAATCATATTCATGAATATGTCCATTCTACGCATTTGACTGGTAACTTCTTGAGGGCAAGGACTGTTTCTAAGTTTTCTTGGTATCTCAGGCTGTGGTTAGAATATTACTTACATAGCTCCCATTTCATATTTCTTACATCAAACTGTGTTATATTTGCTTTCATGAAATGGCAAGACATAAAATTTAGTATCTGCTTCATGTATACATTTGTTACAAGAGAATGCATACAAGTTGATAAGTAGTCTAATATTAGTTATAGAGCAATGATACTGAGTAAAACCTCAGCCTCTGTTATTTCCAATTTAGTTCTGAACTTCTAAATCTTTCACTTTTCTGGCTAGTTTCTAATGTAACTCCCTTCGAGGACTCTGTAGCTTTTGGAGCTCTTATGGATTGCAGTTGTAGTAATCTCAAGTCCAGGGAATCTATATTTGTATATCTATATGTCCTATTTTTATATACTCCCTTCAGCCAATATTTTATGTTCACATATAAAAAAAACTTTCCCCCCAAATTTAAAGCACAGAAATTTAAGTACTGAATAAACCTGTAGAAATTTAATATATATGTCTGGAAGTACATTCTTTAAATTCAGATTTTTTTTTTCTGGCAATAGATGATCTTCATACTAAGTTATCTGGCTAGAAATATTGCATGTGGAAGCACAAAAGTCCATCATATATATCACAATCCCTTTTATAACTGTGCAATAATTCTAAGTCACATATTAATATTATTGCTTGCACATACACAACCCACATTCACATGGCATATTACACCAAACAAAATGTACATACACAAGATATGCATTTTTCATCATAATGTTTGAATAAGCTGTATATACAATGTTCTTTCTAGCACACAGATGTGAAAATAATTCCTATTTTACAGATGTGTTTATATCTGCACCCATAACTAAAATGATTTAATATCTAGCCCACAGTAGTGTATGTGTATATATACACATGTATATACATATATACATACATACATATATACATACATGTATATACATATATATATATAATTTTAAAAGTCACATCTGGTAAAAGTATATGGTAATATGGTTTAGGTTTACTTTATTTATTTATTTTCTCTAACAAAGAAACAATTTAAAAAGTATTTTGGTGCCATTATTATGTGTTTCTTTAGACCATAACTCAAGTCATATTTCTATCAATAAACAATGTACTGTAAAGCCTTTATTATATCATGTTGGAAAAATGAAAGGTTGTACTCGCAAGCCCCCATGATCTAGGTGAAAATGAAATGAGTGTATGCACATGGGCACAATTCAGGACACAGAACGTTTGGTACATAAAGAATGATCACACGGGTTCCTACCCAGCACAATTCCATTCAATAGTTTCGCACGTACCAGCTCAGTTGCCCATGATCCATGCTGCTTTAAAATACTACAAAGCAATTTACACTCCAACTGCCGCCCGCTTAAGTTCTTCCTTGTGCGCTCAAAAATGAATATACTTGGGTAATGAGCGATGCCCTGTTGCAGCTGCCTCTCCGAGTCCTTCAGCAACCCACCTCTCAGCCGCGCCGGGTTAAGCCTGCCGCTCCAAGCTCATTCTCCCCAGCAGCTGGCAACTGGTCCGCCACTGGGCGGAGAGAACGGGCACTGGGGCGCCATCTGGAGGCGCCTAGAGGCAGCTACAGCGAACTTGGAGCAACTAGGTGGGACAAGAATGTCAGCACATTTTGTTAAATAAGCACACTGGCTTCATTTACACTTTCCTGTGCACATGAAACAAACAAACAAACAAGCGCAAAAATACTCATTCTGTTGCCTATGAATGTTCTATTTCTTTCATGCTTCACAATAAAGTAATTTCATGTATGTGATTTCATGTATGTACAAATGAGAGATGGCAAATTAATAATCTACTCTTGACTCATCTCAAAGGAAAAGAATTAACACTGGATTCTATCAGAAGTTTCCAGGATTTTGGTATTGAACTCAAGGGCAGCTTTCCGAAAGAGAAATCAATGCCTCTAAGCTAACACAGCGTGGGTGTCAAACATGCTCTCTACTTTAAAATATTACAAACCTTACCTCTGGAAATCGTTAGTGTGTTCCTCATCAATGCATTATACTGACTTGACTATAACAAGGAAAAAGAGTTTCTATTATAGCTCTTGTGATAGGATGTTCATATGGCTTTAATATTTAAACCAAAGCTCCTTGAATTAATTTTCCTCTAAGCATCTCCCTAAGGTTTTTTCCCTTAAAGGGGATAATTTATATACCTGAATGAGATATAAGCTTAATTAATTAATCAACTAGGGCATTTAGAGAATTATCTACTGTGATGTGCATTTAAAAATGTGATTATTGGATGTTTCCTTACTCCCTACAGTTCAAAATGAACATGGATTGCTGTCCTTATTTCCCACTCCTATTCCTACTTCTGTCAGGCATCCAGATTTGGGATTTCACTTTTCCTTTAAAATTAAAATTCAACTTTGAAGCTATTGGTTGAGATTAGGGATTGTATGTATTTCCAGGCAAATGAGGATCAGAGCTTGATTACATACTCTGTGGGGCCCCTTTGGGAAATAGAAATTCTTTTTAAGATTTTTTTTGTTTTTAATATGTTTTTTAAATTAATTTTGAGAGTGAGAGTGAGAGAGAGAGAAGGATAGAGATAGAAACACCTATGAGAAAGAAACATCACCAATCAGCTGCCTCTTGCACACCCCCTGCTGGGCATGGAGCCTGCAACCCAGACATGTGCCCTGATTAGGAATCAAACCAGTGACTTCTTTGTTCATAGGTGGATGCTCAGCCCCTGAGCCACACTGGCTGGGCAGGAAATAGAAATTCTTAATAACTACAATTTTAAATCCGTGTTTGGGAATTTCTGGCAGGATAAAAATAAAAGAAATTTGTTTCTTAAATATTTTATCACAATTGTTTATTTCCATGTGAATGATAAATGAACATATTGTCTTTTTATACAAATAGCATTAAAAATATTCTAAAGTAAAGTAAGATTTTTTTAAAATAAAGAGTGCAAGTACCAAATATTTATGTCATAATTTTTGTGACTTTGTAAAGTCTCTGAAAATTTATGTGCTTGTGGGATTAAAAACACTGCCAACTCTTCATGTCTCTATACCCTCATCGCCTAGCACTGTGGAATATAAAAATATATGAGTTTACTAACTGACTCCTAAATTATAAGATATATATCCTGCACTATGATTAGTGGTGCATAGAAATTTTTATAAAGGCAAGACATTCAAATGCTGAAGATTGTAAGCAGAACAAAGTAATAATAAAGTAATAAATACTGACCCAACATGATATGTCCAACTTTTCCCAAGTAAATTTTGGTATATGAACATTTTGATGTATCAAACAGATAAGTTATGAGATGAAAATTTCCATCATCAATTTTTAATGATTTTGGAAAGTCCAAAATCTCCCCAGGATTTCAAGGGTGAATTTATCAAAAAATAAAGTAAATATTCACATGCATAAACAGATAAAAATATTAGACATTAGTGACAGGAATAGACATTTAAATTTCATAGCCAAGGACATTGTGTCCATGCTCATCAGAAACAGAAGATCAAAATGATAGCAGTTGACATGACATGCAAAAGGGATGATTATGTGGCTAAGGGTGGAAGAAAGTATTATGGTCATGTGTTATTCCCTGAAAGAGGGCCTAAATTTAATCTTAAGACACTGAGACAACAGAAAATATAGGAAAATAGTAACTCCCCAAAGAGGAGTGTACTAAGGAAGTGAAGTAAACTCTTTCTTTTTCGACAATTTAGCATGTAAAGCTCAAAGAAAACAAAAAGGTCCAAGTCAAAGTAACAGAGTGGGATCTAAAGAACTAAAATAACATGGAGGCTTTAAGTAAGCCTTTTACACAAACTAGGATAAGGAATCTGTGTTCATGTTCTACTGCTACATAACAAAATACCATAACCATAGTGGATTAAAACAAAGCACATTTATTATATCACAGTTTCAGTAGGTAGCAGTCGGTGCATGACTTAGATGAATCCTCTGCCCGAGTTTCACAAGTTGCAATCTAGGTATCAATTGGGCTGTGTTCTTATCTGGGGACTTGTTTAGGGAAGAACGTGTTTCTAAATTCAATCAGGTTCTTGGCAGAATTCATTTCCTTAGCTTCTTCAAGGCCACCGGGAAATGTGTCTTCCTATCATGGCGAGCATTGGTCTCTTTTTAAAGAACTTTTAACTGATTAAATTAGGCTGACCCAGAAAAATCTCCCTTTTGATTAATGCAAAATCAACTAATTTAGAAATTTGATTACATCTGCAAAATTCCTTCACCTTTGCCATTGCCTATTGGGTAGAAGCAAGTCACAGGTTCCTCCCACACTAAACTAAAGAAGAGGGGATTATGCAAAAGTGTGACACATTGGGGCTCACCTTAGGGTATCTCTACAACTGGATCTCTGAAAAAACACATGGGATTTATTTGTTGCCATTCAAAAGCACCAGCGGAACAGCCTGGGGAAAATGGCATTGCAAGGGCATTTGGTTGTCTTTAGGATCAAGGCAGAGACGTAGATACATTTATCACAGAATTTTTGTAGATGTGTAGTTATCTCTAATAAAGAAACATAAGAAAGAAAAGTTGGAGAAGGCATTTGATCAGGAGGCTGAAGGTAGATACGTTGCATTGAGGAGTGATGTCATACCCATGAGCAGGGCCTGGAAAAATAAAGAACACTGGTGTCAAGGTGGCTGCAATGGCTTTATGTTCTAGACAGGTCCGTGCTGTCTGGCTGCCTGCCCAGGGCTCTTCACACATAATCATCCATGCAGTGAAGTGGCTCAGCCTTATCAAACCGGGAGAATATACCTGACCAAAAAGAGTACATCCAGAGACTAGCCAGCAATGTATGGTTTCTGTGGCCTTACTGGAAAAATAAGCCTGCCCAATTAGATTTCCAGGAATCTGACCAAAAGTAAAAGAGAGAAGTCGCCAGTTGGTGGAGAATACTGCAGCTAAAGGCCACATCGCAGTCCTGAGCTGCATGCTAGCCGATGCAGAGAAAGCAGCTGAGCAGGAAGAAAGAAAAACGGTGCAGACTCAAAGAGAAGTAGAGTGTAGAGAGAGCATCCCCTCATTTGATTCCTTCAGTACGTTTGTATGAAGTTCCTATTATGTACCGGCCACTGTTCTAGGTGCCAGAGATGTCTCAATGAACAAGGCAAAGTCCCTGTTTTCATGAAGCTTATTCTTGTATTGGGAGAGAGACAGTAAATATGCACAGTGTACACACTGTATTTCATTAGGTGACAAAAGTGTAGGAATCAAAACAAAGCAGTTATGAAGTTTAAAAGTAATGGGGGAAGTGTTACTAGGGTGGCATGGTCAGGGAAGCCTCTGTGACCATGTGTTCTTCTAATAGAAACCTGAATGTAGTGAAGGCATCACCCATGCTGATGTTTGTAGAAAGGATGTTCGGGGAAAAGTGCATAGTAGGTGCAAAGGAGCTGACATAGGTGTGTTTGGTGAGTTAAAGGCAGCAAGGTGGAGGGATATGCCTGGGATAATGGGATCAGGAGAGCACGTGATTGGGTATGAAATTAGATCTAGAATAAGCCGGAAGATCACACAGGGCTTGTGAACCTGTTTCAGGAGGTTAGCTCTTACCTAGAGAGATGGGAAGGAATACTAGATGATAACATCAGGTTTATGTTTTCAAGAACCATTCTTGCTGCTGTAGAGAACAGATGGGAAGTGAAGGAGGTGACTGCCGACCATGTGGACCCTGAGAGACACAAAGTGTGGCCTAATTTCCAATTATGTTTCCCAGGAAGTCTGGCTGTACTTGTCTCAGTCCTTGAATTTTCATGAGATAACAATGTAAATCATTTTTAAAATCTCCCTTTTCTTAAAATAGACTGCCAAAAGACTCTAAGGAATATTAAAACTATTCAAGAATTGGATATTTTGTATTTTTATATATTTTGGTATAAGCTAAAATTAGTATTAAAAAAACAGGTTAGCTTTGTATAGATGATAAGAAGTGCTTGCACATGGGGAGTTGATGCCAGCCTATTAAATTATTTACCAGAGTTGTTTTTGGGGGGTATTTAATTTTAAGCCCATAGAAAAATGTCAGTTCCTAAAGACTATCTTTCTGATCCTGTGTAAAATTAGTGTTCCAAAAGTATTTAACTCAATGAACATTATCATCCAATATCAATAAAAAGATATTTACAATATATAAGTCAATTCTAATATCTTATGGATAACTATTTTGTTATACTATAGAATCTTTGAAACTAGGTATGTCTCCCTTTTTAGAGACAAAGCAATTTCAGAGACAACACAATATAAGATTTTATGAAGAATCCATTAATTTCCAATTTTCTATCCTCCTAACCCACACACATACAGAGACACACATGTATCATTTGTATATATGTAGGCATATTTGGGCTACTTTTTATGGCATTTTGAATGAAATATTATAAAATCAATCATAAAGTGTTTCAAAATGGGAGGCAGGGGAAGTTAGCAAACACTCTGTCACTGTCTAAATCTCATGAAACATTTCACCACTATATAGGAAAGGCAGGCAAATTCAAAAAAACTTTACTTTTTTTGGATTTAAGTCACTCTGGGTATTGCTAACTTTCTGATATACATTCAGTGTATCATAATATTCTCGTTCTATCCTTAAAATGCATGGTTGTACGTAAGATTTTCATTTTCTATAAATTCCAGCACACAATCATATTAAAACCTTTTATCTTGTCCCATACTTGCTGGGGAATTTTTTTTCATCAGGCTTTATATCAGCCTCATTTTAAAATATTCACTTCACATTCATGTTCTCAAGTAGCTTTAAAAAATGCAGAGACCAAGAGAAGTTTGATTTGACTTATGAATATCTGCGTGTATTGTTTAGGCTTTCTGGGTTCTTTAGCTGATGCCAATGCACTATTCTCCTATGAATGAATAGTTGTAGGTGATTTTAAATTAGTAGATGAAGAGGACACTCATAGAACTTCCCATGTAGCTCCAAAGGGACTTCCATGAAAAACAGATAAAATATTTTTAATATTTCAGTAATAACTTGCAAGCATTTTAATACCGTCTAACATTTTGTCACTTTAGTAGTTACAACAAATTATGAGTTTCATGGTTTCAGTTATCAACTTAAGTGACTTCTTGGCTAGCACGAACTCATCTCTTGAAGATTGATTCTGCATTTCTACCTGCCAGGTGAGTTTCTCTGCGTGAATATATATAAACCTAACTCAAATAAGTAGGAAGTTTATTACCTTATATTTTTAAACAAATCTTCAAGGGGTAACTAAAACAAATTAGTAGGAAGTAAAAGAAACCTCCCCCCCCCCAGTTTGATTAATTGTTTTTTATCTCTCAATTAGATTGTCCCAAAATAAAATGAGCTGCCCCGAAACGTACTAAGCTCCATATCACAGGCAATTAAAGCTTAGTCTGGATAACAACTTGGCAAGGGATTGTGAAGTCAGGATTTGAATATCACGTAATTGGTCAGACTAGATAACCTTTCAAGTCCCTCTTGATGCTAAGATTCTCTGATGTTTCTAAATGATTCTCACTCCCTTCTCTCATTATATACTTTAAAACTACCTTCACCGCTAAAATATGTGATTTACACCTTTCCACTACATTTCTGCCTATCATTTATTTCCTGATGTATTATTCAACAGTTTAATCCATTTAAACAAATACATGTTTTTAAAATTTCTCCATATCTTTGTCATTTTAAGGCTTTCTTTTTGCCTTCTCAGAAGTTTTAATCCTAACGTTTACAATCTATGAATTCCACATAACTTTACAAAATCTCCTATAAAAGAAGCAATAACTTTCTATACTTAATCTAGATGAAAACTTTGTTCATATTGAATAAATTAATGTTGGGAGTCCTAAAATAGTTCACTTAATTTTTGAGATTAAAACACATATTTACTTCAAAAATAAACCGTGGTATCATTAAGCAGATGCCTATAATGTGCTCCTAAATATTTTAGTGAAAGAGGATAGGAAAGACCAATATCTAATTGAATATCTTGTAATTTTATCATATTTACCAACCACAAATCTATGTTGGTCCATTAAATTTTATGACACTTTTAAAAAAATAAAGTTTTATCAATTGCTTTGGAATTTTTACAACATGACATAAAATGTTTCAAACATGTTTCTTCCATGGAGACATAGAAACATCCCATATAAACATTTATGTATATACTAGAGGCCCAGTGCATAAATTCATGCATGGGTGGGGTCCACCAGCCCGGCCCCAATCAGGGTGGATCAGGGCGGAGGAGGAGACAGCGGGAGGTTGGACAGCTGGCCCATCCCAATCGGGGTCCAATCAGGGCTGGGGTAGCTGGGGGAAGGAGCTGAGGGTGATTGGCCAGTGGGCCCAGCCTCGATTGGGGTGGGAGGGCTGATTGGGGGTCAGTGGTCAGGGCAGGGGCCAGGGAAGATTGGCCAGCCAGCCCCACACCCAATTGGTGTGTGTGGGGCCGATCGGGGGGCGGAGCTAGCTGGGGGGAGGGGCTGCAGGAGGTTGGCTGGCCAGCCCCCCCATTGGGGTAGGAGGGACAATAAGGGGTGGGGCAGGTGGGTGGGAGGGGCCACAGGAGGTTGGCCAGCCGGACACACCCCCTATCAGGCTGGTTCACTGGCTGCAGTGGGCATCATAGCAACTGGTCATTCTGGTCATTACTGGGCTCTGGTCACTGGCTTTTTATATAGATAGATAGATGTAGTACTGAGTTTGAATTGTTCAATCCTTTGAATTCTTTCAAAAAATACTAACAATCTCCAAAACTGAAAAAAGCTAAAAAAAATAATTTTTGTTTTATCATATTTTTAATTATTTTTACAGACAAAATCCCCATTTATAAAATGGCAGTAACTATATTTACAATTATTTTAATAGTAGCATCAAAAGTAAATCAAATAAGGATACAGTTAGTTTTTTGATAATTACCAAGCACATAGTTTATTGGCCTAAAAGATTATCTGGAATAGACAAAGAAAGAAAGAGGTAGGCTTCATGAATGCTTACGTAATAGTTAAAAACAGATGAATACAATATATAGATAACTTTGGCATGCTGTATATCATCATAAATTGCAACAAAATTTGGAACTTTCTTGTGTAAATGCTCTATTGTTCACCAAATTCTCTAGTACCACTTAAATCAGCATTAAATCTTTCTAAAGATACATTTATTTACTTTACTTAAATCAGAATGGGTAAAATATATGCTAGACACATACACACAATATATGTACATGCCTACTTGATTTGCTTTAACACCATTGTCCCTGTCTGGAAAATGACAGTCATTTTAAACAGTTGTGAAATACTGTAAAGTAGTTGTAACTAAATATATACATATGTCAATCAGCAATTTAAACATATTTTTGTTGAACTGAAAAGTACATTCTGTATGTTATTTCTCTGTATTCATTTTATCCATTATGCATCATCAACAAAGAACAGTTTTTGACTGGCTGGTATGGCTCAGTGATTGAGCATTGACCCAGAAACCAAGAGGTTACTGTTAAATTCCCAGTCAGGCCACATGCCTGGGTTGTGGGCTCAATCCTCAGTAGGGGGTGCACAACAGGCAACTGATTGATGATGTTTCTATCTCTATCCCTCTCCCTTCCTCTCTCTCTCTAAAAACTGACCAAAAAAAAAAAAAACATTTAGAAAAAGAACATGTTTCTTTTTTATGAGAGTTCTTCTTTTTCACAATGTAAATTACATTTGCGTAAAATAAAACAATGGTCATGTAAATAAATACCTTTGCAGAATGCACTAAAAAGTCCCATCATGGACTCACCCAAAGGTCCATCCCAATCACTTACCCCACAACATTTCTATCTGGCCTGAAAGATCTGTGTTGGAAGAACTCACTTTCAACACTAACAACCCGTCTTAGATACTTAATCTTCTATAGCTCCCCAGTCCTGTCAGGTCAAACAACATCTGCTCAGAGTAAATCTATTAACATATTCAGAGTTCTCTCATCAACAAATAACCTTGAGAATCCAATCAAATAAAAATAGTCCCCCAAAATTGAGGAGATTCAGCTATTTTGGGAATGAGGTTGCATGATTTCTTCCAGGGTTGCTCTAATATCCTCTAGCCATGAGGCTCAGGGGCATGTGTGTGATTTCACACTTGCCCACACAGAATATGGCGTACTCGGGAGTGGTTCTCCTCCAATGAGGCAACTCCCTGAAAAGGCCAGAAACATCTCCATGACTCATCAGCCCACTGATGTAGTTCGGTTCCCCTAAATCAGACTCATTTGTTATCGGAATGGGCCTTTTTCGCAACCTTTCCTGGACACACCTCTTTAAAACGCAACTTGCAGACCCAAGACAAACCATCCTTTTCATATGCGTGCCTTCATACCTGTAAAATTCACATGGAGGCATTTATTCACAAGAAAATACTGAAGAGAGGTTTGGAGTTCATGCCACTAGATTGTAAAAGCTGTATTTAAAAAAAATAGGTTTTGATATCACAGTGCTTTTCTAACTTTCTTGGATCCTGCAGATACCTTGTTAATCTAAATAATCTTAAAGAACACTGAATATTTTGGAATAAAAAAATGGAAACATTATAAACATGTTATTTTTCTTTTTAAAGCAATCTAAACTCTATACTCAAACTTTAGGCATAACCACATACCTGCCATACTGAATTTGGTACACACACACACACACACACACACACACACATCCTCCAAATTTCACAGTCCCTTGGTTTTAAGTGACCAGTCCTATCCTTTCCTCTCTTTTAATAAAGATAATATGGCCACTAGACTTGTGGCATTTTATGTATATAACATCGAGTAACAATATAGAATAACATGGCATATGGGAAACTTATAAAATAAGTGCTAAGATCATACCCCCAGGCCTGTTTCTCAAAGGTTTTCACACGTAAACTAGCAGAGAGCACTGTTCCTTTGCAAGGGCTGAGTTAGAGCTCCATTGAAAGCTTCTTAAAATAAGGTCGAGTTCATTTTATGTCGACAATTACGGTAACTACACAGCTCCGCTTGTCGTGGACCATTTATTGCATTCACTTCAGGAAGGAACAGCAAGAGATACAGAGATGACTCCCCAGACTACCTCCTGTTCGGTTTGGGGAGTTAGTGGGAGACGGCCTTTTCTCCAGCACAGTCGCCGATGAAAGGGATCTATTAAAAAGAACTGCGTCGGTTTACACTGCAGGTTGAATGGAGCATTAAATGACTGCGTTAGTCTAACTGCAGTGGGGGGTCACGGTCGCCTCCAGTGGGTATGAGATGTTGTACTAATACTTCCACGTAGGTGCAATCATTGTTGGAGCGCCTTGATTTAATTTCCCAGCATCTCTCCAGCAAATGCCCCATCCACCTCCCCTCACACCACAGTTTTCTTGTCCTGTCTCTTAGCAAGTGTAAACAGAGGAGGACACATGTGTACTTCCAAACTGTCACCCATGTGTCATGCGAGTGGGGGGCCCCTGCCAATCCCTGGGAGCCAGCTTCTAGGGGGCGGTCAGCGATGCTGCTCACCAGACCGCGCAGAGTCTCTTAATCTGATCCCCCCGCCCTCCCCTCCTCGGGCCTGGGCTGTAATTTTCCAAACAGCCATCCCTCCTTTGCAAATAAAGTTGAAATCAATCCACAGATACAGAATGCTGACTTCCTGTCATTCAGTTTTACAGGGTTTCTCTTTGTAGAGCTGCCAGCTTGTGACCGATGACAGAGAGAGAGAGAGAGAGAGAGAGAGAGAGAGAGAGAGAGAGAGAGAGAGAGAGAGAGAGAGAATGAGAATCACTTGCTTCCTTGCTTCCTAAGCAGGGATTTGCCTGCGATCCGCGGCGAGAGGACTGCGGCGACTGATTTACACAGTTGGCGCGGAGGAGGGGCCGGGGGTGCGAGTGAGGGGAGGGGGGCGGGGGACAAGCTGGCGGAGGCTCCGGCGATGGGCTGATCTGGGGGCTCCCCAGCGCCTCTGCCTGCGTGCGCGACTTGGGGGCGGCCGATGGATCTGCATTCGGGTTCCAGCCTGGCGTTTCGCATATTGCTTCCTAACCCCCGACCCGGCGCTCCCAGTGTGGGTGCAGACGTCGGTAAGTAACGTGTCATCCGATTTCAGTGATTTCCGAGGCCATTAAAGTGGCACTTTTAAAGCAGGTCAGTCTTCACAGATGCTGCCGGCGCGAGCGTCTCCTTGGCCTGAAACGTTCCGCGGTCCCCTTCCCCGCCCTCCCCCCACCCCACCCCGTGGGAGAAGTGAGGGTGTTCGAATGGTGAGCTGTCAGGGGGCCCGCTGTCCGCCCACAGTATCGCCGCACCTTGGTGCTTGGCCCGAGATCCCCCAGTTCCAAGTGGCATGTGTGTGTGCAGCCATACTGTGGTATTTGTATCCTCTTCCTCTCGCCTTCCTCCCCACCCCCCACCCCCTTCGCCGTCTGGCCAATGCTGGGATCTGGGATCTGGTCGCCCCCTTCCTGCATCCTGCCTGCCCCTCCCACCCTCTCCTCCTCTCCTCTCCTCTCCACGCCACCCCACCCCACTCCCACGGACCCAGAGAATCCGGAGCAAAGACACCCGGCGGAGGCGAGGGCTAGTCCCGTCTCCCATGGAAGGAGGCCTCGGGCAGGGATCGCGCCGGGAGCGACAACCTTTCAGGAAGCAGACGAGAGGGAGACCCAGACACCAAGCCAGGGCTCTCCGGGACCGCGCAGCTCACCGCCGAACCGAGGGCTCCGAGCTTTTCCATTGAAAAGGAACCCCTGGTTCTGGGACACTCGCTCCGCCCGCCCGATTGCCCGCCACCCCGCCTGCCACCCGGGGCGTGCAGAGCCCAGGTCGCCGGCTCCCCGCCGCCGGCCTCGCCGCGCTAGGTGAGCGCCCCGCTCTCCCGTTGGTGTGCGGCGACCATTTCCCCGCAAGTCTGCAAGGTGGGAGCACTTCGGACGACCAGCCTGATTCGCGGGCCTTTCTGAAAGTTGGCGGCCGGAGGAGGAGAGGCGGCGAGACTCCGGCGCGATGGATCCAACGCCGCCTTCCCGAGAGTTGGCGGCGCCCGCGGGGAAGTCCCCGGGAGCGCAGCGCGCCGCGGAGGTCGTGCGCGCTCTGCCCCGCTAGGTACCGGCCGCCATCCTCCCCCACTTTCCCTAATTGAAAGCGGGCTGTCTTGGACGTAGGATGTGCACGGCAGAGCCCACGGAGAGTTTGGCCGCGGCGGCTCCGGTACGCTCACAGGTGCTAGGGGTCTGTGGGCTTTTCTGAGCCGGATCGTTTAGCGGTCAGGACGCCGGGCGGAGGAGAGGTGCGGGAGACCGGCGGGACCGCGGACCCCTCTGCCGGAGGAGGAAATCGTGAGTAACTCCATCAAATAGGGCAGGTGGAGGAGCGGAGCCTCCGCCCCTCCCCCAGCGGATCGCTCGCTCTGGTGGTAAGAGAGAGAAGGAAGGAAGAGGCTCGGGCTGCTTAATCGTTTTCCATTTCTAAACAGACCCATTGTGTCTTTCGCCTGGTTGATGAGAGAACTGATGGGCAGAAGGCTCCGCGCTCTTCAGAAAATGAATGATGCAGCATTTTAATGATGTTCCGGGGGAGATAGTTTTGCTTCCATATTGGAATAGTTAATTGTGCATGTGTGGCAACGAGTGGGCTCGGGGACCAGGCAAAGGGGAGGGAGAGGGAGGAAACGGGTCCACTGGGGAGAAAGGGCTTCTTGTCCTCCCCGTGGACAAATGATGCCGGGCGCTCCCAGCAGGAAGCGGACAAACCCAGAGATTCCCCCCCCTCCCCTTCATCCCAACTTTTGGAGCTCTTCCTACCGCCCAGACACGCTATACTGAGATCAAGGAAAGGACATGGGTGACATGTCCTTTAGGACGGGGCCCTAATCAAGAACCTGGGGGCTGTATGTAGTTCAGGATAGAATGATGGCAGAGAGGGCCCTTTACCATCCCGGGGATGCTAACGGAGGTCTCCGGGTTACCCACGGATTCCATAGCATCATGGGTTGCCTTAAAATCCGTGAGACAGTTGCCGCCTCTGCACGTTGGGTACAAAAGGTGGTGTGTGTGTGTGTGTGTGTGTGTGTGCGCGCGCGCGCGCGCGCGCGCGTGCGTGGGAGGGGGAGGTTGGCAGCTGGTGATGGAGATGGGATCGCTCTGGTTCTGAGCTCAGGCTGTCGGGGTTGGCCTGAGAGCTCTCTGAGAAATAGGGTGGGTCTGGAAGATTAAGGACGTGGTAGAGTACAGAATCCTACCCACCTGCTTACTTGGTTTCTGATGACTGCTTCCAGTCTCAGCTTCTGTGGAGCAAAGGGCACTTGCATTTTTGAATGCAAAATATCAGGCACATGTACTATGACTGACATTAAAGGGACATGTTGTTGACTTGGGGGATTTACTGGTGTATAAATATATTTTTAGGATGTAAGATATTGACACATACACTGTGTTTTTCTTTAACATTTGGTTTTGTAAAAAGAACTTTAAGGGAAAGGCACCTCTACTGCCTAACTTTGAGCCCTTGGGCAATTGAGGTTCAATCGTTCAGTTGAGGATTTTAGCCACCAGAGTCCCTCCCTTCCCCATGAGTTGGTGACAGGATTGGTGTGTGTGTGGTGGGGGGGGGGGGGGGCAGGAGGTGTGCATACATGATGGATGCACAGTCTCCACTAGCTAAGTGGACTTGCTTGCTGCACACTTGCCCCTACCCAGTTTCTCCACTAAGAGGCATTTTGTTCCCCAGCAGAGAGGACTGTAGAACTGTCAGTTGAGCTATAAAGATTCCTCATACAGGGTTCCTGTGAACTATTATCTGGTAGCCCCTCAATACTGCGACGTCTTCCCTCCATCTCCCCCACCTCATGACTCTCTACCATCCACTTTCCCAAAATAGTTGGACCAAATATGTATACTGCTCCCCTCCACCCCCCATCCCCGCGAGGTCTTTCCCAGTCGAAGCAAGTGAAATGTGTCATTGTTACCGAAGTGTTCTTCGCCTCCTTCCAGAACATGGGTTTCTCTCTGCTTGTAAAAAGGTAGAAGGAAGCACATGGCTGTTGAATCCAGGGGCAATCAGAGGTTCTGAGCTGCAGCACAATAGAAGGATTCCTGGTGCAAAGAGATCGAAGCAAAATGCAGGACAAACTCTGTCCAAGTCGCTTGCATGCCTGAGCTCTTATATTCAGGACACCCAAGCAGAATTAGCTCGATTCAGCTCTTCTGTTTCGGAGACCTGGATTTTCCTTTATCCCTGTCTTTGCAGAGAAGTGTCTGTGCTGTGAAAAGGATAATTCTGAAAGATAGTCATAGTTTTGAACCTGTCTCCACCGGAGAAAGGAGCTTTGGGAACGGGAGGAGTAAACCACTCAGGCGATAGTTTCCTTGAGAGTTAAGAAAAGAAAAAGGGGGGAAAAATGCCCACAGCTCTCCCCCTAGCATCTCCACCTTTCCCACCAAAGGAATGCTTCCTGGTAGGTTGGTCCTTCTTCCTTCTGTTTCTTATTTTGACAATTTATCTTGATCCCTCCACTTCTTTTCTCTCTGCTTAAACACACACACACACACACACACACACACACACACACACACACACACACTTTAGTCTGGGCTTCCTAGTGCTCATGCCTGACCCCATGCTAAGCTCATCCTCCGTCTTGGAGCTCATTTTCGTGACGTGGAAAGCCGGTTCCAGGGTTACAACACATATTGAAGGGGGTGGGGGAGCCAACGAGAGAGAAGTGTGAGGTTCAGCACTGTGACTGAGCCTGCCTTCCCCCCTGCCTTCCTCCCAGTGCCCGATTCAGTGATGAGCTGCTGGTACCCAGAGAAAGCAGCCTCTGCAGCGGCGGCAGCAGCAACAGCGAAGCTGGAAGCCTGCAGCAGCCCCTTCTCCTCCCTCCTCCACTGAGTGTGCCAAGTGGCAGTTCTGCATCCAAAAGGAGCCCATTGAAAGGCCCATTGCATTCCCAGCACGTCTCCAGCTGGCTGCCTTTGCCTTTTTTTTATCTTAGTTTATCCCCCACCCCATCTATACCCCTTTGCTTCAGCTTCAGCACAAGGAAAGGAGGGAGAGGGAGAGAGAGAATCCTTAAACTCAAGCCTTTCTTCCCCTACCCCCAATGTCCAAATATATATATATATATATATTCTGCAAAATAGCTAAATCAAAGACATATGGAGTCTTGTTTACCTAAATCTCAGGGACCTCAAAAATAAAATAAAACATTTAAAGTAAAAAAAACAATGGTGAAGAAAGAACTTAAGTAGATTTTAATATTTTATAAGGGAGACTAACTGATACTGCAATGTAGTCTCATCTGCCTTCTCTCTCCACCCCCCTCTTTTTCATTTAATTGTTTCTAAAAATTGAGTATTGAACGCCTGAGGCAGATTCCTCTTTGCTTTCTCACTGGTTCTCCTCTCCTTACAGCTGTGTACATTCTGTGCAAGTTGACCGCGAAGATTTATTCTTTTCACTCGCCCTATAAATTAAAACATTATGCTTTAAGTTAGAGGGTTGGCTGAATATTTCCTTAATGCATGTATCCAAGTGTAGAGAGAAAATTATATGCGAAAAACTCCAGTTTATTTTTATTGATTAAAAACAACCCCTCAATTTCGATGGACAGTTCAGTGACTCCTAAAGGGCAATGTAATAAAGCTGCATTATTATAATTTATGTATGTATGCATTTTCATATACTGATGACATTAGGCAAGGGAGAAAAAAGCCATGGGGGATGCTCTGTATTTATTATTAGCACTGTATTTGCTTCTTCGGATTGAAAAAGAATGATATGTTTCCTTGAAATGTATCTCATGTGATAGATCATTTATCAGCAGGTATGTGTCAAGGTTCCCCTCTTTCTTGCCTTTAACTACTCTAAACAGCCACCTGCCGTTCCAGTTTCAGCTTTTGACAGGGTTCTTGAGTTGATCATGAAGGCACAGATGAGCTGTTAATACAGACACTCCCAGGTCCAGCACCCTTTCACTGTCATTCTCTTTAGCTCTGACAAGTGCATGGACTTGTTCTTTAGAAAGGATAATCACTGCTAAAACGTTTAGCCAAATGATGCACGTATATAGAAAATATTTAATTAGAGGACACATCAATAATCTGTGTTTAGGCAAAGGGAGTGGAGGTACAGTGTGTTACTGAGCAGACACGATGAGCATGATGTGATCATTTCTTAGGAGAAATCTGACGTTTTCCTGAGATATCAATCATTTTATACTTCCCAACATCGGATAGTTGGGCAATGAGCTCATACTTTATCATACTCTTCAATCTAATAACTTTTATTTTCATCATGTATTTTCATGAGAAGAAACCTATAATTTAAAGAACATTTTTTTCCCATCAGAGTTCCAATCAGATGGGGCAATGAGCTCATACATTCTCATGCTCTTTAATAACATGTCTTTTCATGAGTAGAAAACTATAATTTAAAGAACTTTTCCCCCCCATACGAGTTTCAATCAGATCTATAACGGGCACCTCTGAGGCCAATGTGAGTTTTAACAGGCAAGCAGGTGTAATGGCCAAAATATTGCCCTTATTACTGAATCTGCCTATATTTAAATGCATCACTCACCAGTCCCCTTACTTGCTATCAGTGACAATGAAGGCTTCTTTTGTATAACATACCCCTTACCAAGTATGGCTGGGTAACGTCATCACATGATACAATATTTCTGTTTCCTAAGTTTAAAATATAGGGCAAAGTAGGCATGTTGCTAGGTCCTTTTGAGTGTCAGTTCCACAACTGCGGAGGCTTTTACTTCACTCTTACTAAAAAGCCCCGATGTAGGAGTCAATTAGAACAGTGCGTATGACTAACAGCTAAAAATCTGCATCTTTATTTCTGTTGCAGTTTTGTAATCCACCACGAATGATGAAACCTTCCATAGCGGAGCTGCTCCACAGAGGGAAGATGCTGTGGATTATTCTTCTAAGCACAATCGCTCTGGGCTGGACTACCCCGATTCCCCTGATAGAGGACTCAGAGGAGATAGATGAGCCCTGTTTTGATCCATGCTACTGTGAAGTCAAAGAAAGCCTCTTCCACATACATTGTGACAGTAAAGGATTTACAAATATTAGCCAGATTACCGAGTTCTGGTCCAGACCTTTTAAACTATATCTGCAGAGGAATTCCATGAGGAAATTGTACACCAACAGTTTTCTTCATTTGAATAATGCTGTGTCCATTAACCTTGGGAACAATGCCTTGCAGGACATTCAAACGGGAGCTTTCAATGGTCTTAAGATTTTAAAGAGGCTGTATCTACACGAGAACAAACTAGACGTCTTCAGAAATGACACTTTTCTTGGCTTGGAGAGTCTCGAATATCTGCAAGCAGATTACAACGTAATTAAACGCATCGAGAGTGGTGCATTTCGGAACCTCAGCAAACTGAGAGTTCTGATTTTAAATGATAATCTCATCCCCATGCTTCCAACCAATTTATTTAAGGCCGTCTCCTTAACGCATCTGGACCTCCGTGGGAACAGGCTGAAGGTCCTTTTTTATCGAGGGATGCTCGACCACATTGGCAGGAGCCTGATGGAGCTCCAGCTGGAGGAAAATCCCTGGAACTGTACGTGTGAGATCGTGCAGCTGAAGAGCTGGCTGGAGCGCATCCCTTACACTGCCCTGGTGGGAGACATCACCTGTGAGACCCCCTTCCACTTCCACGGGAAGGACCTGCGAGAAATACGGAAGACAGAACTCTGTCCCTTGTTGTCCGACTCTGAGGTGGAGGCCAGTCTGGGGATTCCCCACTTGTCATCAAACAAGGAGCATGCATGGCCAACGAAGCCTTCCTCCATGCTGTCCTCTGTCCATTTTACCGCTTCTTCCGTTGAATACAAGTCCTCAAATAAGCAGCCCAAGCCCACCAAACAGCCCCGGACACCAAGGCCGCCCTCCACATCCCAAGCTTTCTATCCTGGTCCAAACCAACCTCCCATTGCTCCTTACCAGACCAGACCACCCATTCCTATTATCTGCCCTACTGGGTGTACCTGTAATTTGCACATCAATGACCTTGGCTTGACTGTCAACTGCAAAGAGCGAGGATTTAATAACATTTCTGAACTTCTTCCAAGGCCGCTGAATGCCAAGAAACTCTACCTGAGTAGCAATCTGATTCAGAAAATATACCGTTCCGATTTTTGGAATTTCTCTTCATTGGATCTCTTGCATCTGGGGAACAATCGTATTTCTTACGTCCAGGATGGGGCCTTCATCAACCTGCCCAACCTAAAGAGCCTCTTTCTCAATGGCAACGATATCGAGAAACTGACACCGGGCATGTTCCGAGGCCTACAGAGTTTGCACTACTTGTACTTCGAGTTCAACGTCATCCGGGAGATCCAGCCTGCAGCCTTCAGCCTCATGCCCAACTTGAAGCTGCTATTCCTCAACAATAACTTGTTGAGGACTCTGCCCACGGATGCCTTTGCAGGCACATCCCTGGCGCGGCTCAACTTGAGGAAAAACTACTTCCTCTACCTTCCCGTGGCTGGTGTTCTCGAACACTTGAACGCCATCGTCCAGATAGACCTCAATGAGAACCCTTGGGACTGCACCTGTGACCTGGTCCCCTTCAAGCAGTGGATCGAAACCATCAGCTCCGTCAGTGTGGTGGGGGATGTGCTGTGCAGGAGCCCCGAGAACCTCACCCACCGGGACGTGCGTACCATTGAGCTGGAAGTGCTCTGTCCCGAGATGATGCACACAGCACCAGCCGGAGCCTCCCCGGCCCAGCCTGGGGAGCCCCACCTTCCGGGGGGGCCGACGAGTGCATCGCCCTATGAGTTCTCTCCCCCGGGGGGCCCGGTGCCGCTTTCTGTGTTGATCCTCAGCCTGCTGGTCCTGTTTTTCTCTGCCGTCTTCGTGGCTGCGGGCCTCTTTGCCTACGTGCTCCGCCGGCGGAGGAAGAAGCTGCCCTTTAGAAGCAAGAGGCAGGAGGGCGTGGACCTCACAGGGATCCAGATGCAATGCCACCGGCTTTTCGAGGACGGTGGCGGCGGGGGAGGTGGGAGCGGGGGCGGGGGCCGCCCCCCTCTCTCCTCCCCAGAGAAGGCCCCCCCGGTGGGCCACGTGTACGAGTACATCCCCCACCCCGTGACCCAGATGTGCAACAACCCCATCTACAAGCCTCGTGAGGAGGAGGAAGCGGCGGCCGTGGCATCAGGGCAGGAGGCAGGGAGCGCAGAACGCGGGGGTCCCGGGACACAGCAGCCGCCGGCCATGGGCGAGGTGCTCCTGGGGAGCGAGCAGTTTGCCGAGCCCCCCAAGGAGAACCCCAGCAACTACCGGACCTTGCTGGAGAAGGAGAAGGAGTGGGCCCTGGCCGTGTCCAGCTCCCAGCTCAACACCATAGTGACGGGGAACCATCACCACCCGCACCCCCACCACCCAGCCGTCGGGGGGGTGTCGGGGGTCGTTGCAGGACCTGGGGCAGACTTGGCTGGGTTCCGCCACCACGAGAAGAATGGCGGGGTGGTGCTGTTCCCCCCTGGGGGAGGCTGCGGGGGAGGCAGTCTGCTCCTAGACCGGGAGAGGCCGCAGCCAGCCCCCTGCACGGTGGGCTTCGTGGACTGCCTCTACGGCACGGTGCCCAAGTTAAAGGAACTGCACGTCCACGCCCCTGGCATGCAATACCCAGACTTACAGCAGGATGCCAGGCTGAAAGAAACCCTTCTCTTCTCGGCTGGAAAGGGCTTCACAGACCACCAAACCCCCAAAAATGATTACCTCGAGTTAAGGGCCAAACTTCAAACCAAGCCGGATTACCTCGAAGTCCTGGAGAAGACAGCATATAGGTTCTAACAGAAAAATACAAATAAATTACTACTTTGTTTTTGTTTTTTGTTTTTTTCCCAAAAGAAAAGGAAAAGGAAAGAAATATATATCCCCTGTTCCCTTTCCACGGTTCCCAATCAATCCATTCTCACAGACGTTCCTGCCCCGAACGGAACCCACACCGCATGGAAACTAGAAAATACAAGCTGTATGCGCTCCCCTCCCCGATGCCATGGGGAGGGAGGGCCATCCGGAGATCATTAATCAATGAAGTGCCTTCGCAGACTTTTGCCAGCAAATGTTACCATTATTTTTTTTATACTGAAACTTGAGACTTTGACTGTGCCATGTATAAGGTATATTGGGGATCGTTGTATTGATCCTAATGAAGTAAAATTCAATGTATCTTTTGATTTTCAGTAACACCCCCCCCCCAATTGAGTTCTGTTCAACAGGGAGCGGAGAAAACAAATTGACATCCGTGGCTCTCTTTCCCCTTCCCATCATGGCACAGATCCTGTACATGTATTACCAATGCAGTTTGCTGCATGCCTGGAAACTGCAAGCCGGGGAGGGAGGGGGCGGGTCTTGCTCGAATGTTCTCACCCACTCTTCTTTCTCTCCCACACATACCCACAGGCCAATCACCAAGCCCTGCCCACGGGTCCCTAAACCTGCCACCTGCACCCTCTTGCTTCTGGTGCAGGTACACAGGCGCACACACACACACACACACACACACACACACACACACACAGATACCACTCCCATTCAAGTCAATGTAATTATTTCGGGTTTGATCCATTTGCCTCCTCCCCATAGCTCTACCTTCCCCTCAGCCCTAGTGTATAGCTCACAGCATCTTTCCTACCACCCAGGAAAAGTCCTGTTCCAGGCTGGATCCCAGGGCAGCGGAGGCCCGGTGGTTCCCCAGCCCGAGGCGCACACCTAGGGATGAGCATCCGCTTTGTGACACTTCATCCTGATGCCAAGATATTTTGGAGAACATCTGCACTTTCTTATATAAATATATATAATATTAAAAAAAACAAAAAAGCAACTGGTATATATCACTAACAGCTTTGTAGGAAGCACTTTTAATGTTTTCTCTCACACACAGATTCAAAAGAAATGTGCATATATTTATTCTGTAATTTCAGTTATAAATTGTAAAGGTAATGTTTAATCATTGTATAGTGATTATGCGTCCGGTATAGCTTTCCTAATAAAAAGTTTTTGAAAAACATAATACATTATATATAGAGGATACAAAGCTTGAACCTTAAATTCCAGCTATGCCATGCCTTTCATGATCACATTAAAAAAAAAATCTTTCTTTTCCTTGTTATACAGAAAGCTAGTTTATTAACAAGTTTGATGCACTGTGATGTTGATAAATCTTATACCCCCCTCCCACCCCATCCCATACCAGGATACAATTGGGACTTTAAAAAATCTGATTTATACCATTTGCTTCTTGTCTCTTGGATTATATATTTCAAACTTAGTACCCCAACGATGCACCACTTTTTCTAGGCAGGATGTAATTGGGAAAAATAAGGTAACCATGTTGCTAAGACGTATAGAATTAAATAAGAGGAGGATCCAGGCATCTTAAGAGAGTAAATCAAGGATCCAGGCATCTTAAGAGAATAAATGACAAAAAGGAAAAGAAAAATTGCTATTCTTATAAAAAAACGTGCACTAAAGTTACACACACACGCACACATCCCAATAAAAAAGTCTAAGGCCTTGGAGCCAATTTGCCAGAATCCTGTTATCTGTGAAAGTTGTCACATATGTAGCTACTGGTTTTGCCAACCACATACTGCAACTGGCCCCAGTCATGCTTGAGCTAAGACAAAGGACGTTGGATGAGTTTTTCATCCTTTATGACACAAAAATGACGTTTCTAAATTAATCTGACAATAATCCAAGTTACGATCCATTTACATGTGAGCGAAACCAAAGAAAATCGGATTTTTAAGGTGCCAGTATGTTATTTAAGAAAGAATACCATACCGAGCTCGGGAGGCACTTATCTCATTGTGCCATTAGAGGGCAGCAGAGCTCCAGAGAGTCATAGACCCTGAGCTGCAGAATTGTGCGTTGACCCCCGCGTTCTCTGCTAGTGTTTCCTCAAGCTGCCCTTAGTAGAAATTATCGTTATGTGTTGAATGTAATTCACAAGTCACTGATGCCTTACATCCCATTTTTTCCCATACGAAAGACTAGCAGCTTCTAAAGCTGTGTAACTGATATAAAACTAAGGCATTGTACTTAAAAAAAAAAAATCCCCATAAATGTCTATGATATATTTATATATCTTTCGATTAGTTATACATGGATATCAACATAGGTATGCATAAAATAAAATAAAAACACACACAAGCATATCAATATAAAAAAAGCAATTTTTCAGGGCTACTTTGCATTTGGCACATTGCACCTACACCTTCTGTCCTTCATTATTTGAGGTATATTTTGGAATTACTTCAGATGAAGAGAAGCCCGCCGGCAGGATTCACTGTTTCTCTACATACAATATTGAAATGCAGCGCTGCTTGTGCAAGAGAAGCAGACCCACTGTTAAATAGGTGTTATTGTTCTTTTAAAATTCTTTTCCTTGTCTTTTCACTTTCCCATAAGTCAGCTTTTTCATAGTTATTTCGCGATCCTCATTCCTCATTCTTTTTAAACGCTTCTTTCTTCACTTAAAGTCTTTTCCCAAGGCACAGAAAGTCAGTACTAAACTTTAAGTGTTTTCAAATCTGATCTATGGAGCCCCTCCAAACTACGGATTTATCATGTCCCCATTCCTCTTAATTAAATATGTTAGTGGGTAGTAGAAAGCATGTGCATAATAAAAAACAAAGTGCAAAGCTAGGTACTTCTGACAATATTCATCGTTTTCTTAATAACTGCACACATTCATAACATGGTAAATTATACAAATCAGGTTAAAGTGCAATCCCTAATGATCCTGGTGCTTTTGACATTTGAGAAATGAATATCCATAAACCATATTAAATTACAATATACCTTGATAATTATAATGTTTATATTTTATTTATTAAATACAGAAAGTAAGACTGACTTAAATATAGGTAATAATTTTACCCTTGAATGAGAAATAAATTTATTTAGTGAAAATAAATTTATATGAGAATGAAATTTTGTATTAAAGAAGATATTTTTTTTTTGCATCCATGGAGTTTTCTACCCCTTGGCTAGGTCACTTATTTTTGTTGTGTATTAGAATTACTTAACTTTAGTTCATAATACCAGATATATTTTCTTAAAGTACCATGGGCATTGTTATAGGTACTACTAGTAGAGCTTATTTCTTTTCTTTTTTCTTTCTTTCTTTTTTTTTTTTTTTTTTTGCTGTAGTAAAGTGCTAATTTTTGAGAAAAATGCACATTGCTATTCACTTCATAGTGATGGTCAATTCGAATGAAGCAGACCTAGATCAAGTGGATATTTGCTAGTATTTCATTGCTATTTTATTATAAATTTTAGTAATAATATTTAAAATAAAATGTATTGTAATGTCCCTTTTACTATGAGATGGTGAGTGAAATATGATTGAAAGTGAAATATTGGTCTGATTCAGTAATAGTTTTGACATATAAAGTTTTATTTATGTGGATGCTTTTATGTTTTTTATTTTAAAAGCAATATTATTTCATCTAAGTGCAAAATACTAAAAATATGATGATGATGACAACCATATTTTAAATAAAAGTTTAGAGAGAAATCACAAGAAAAAGTTTAATGACTGAATTTAAAAAGTTTTTTTTAACCTAGAAATGTTAGTTGTAAACCATTGATATCTGAAAATAATATTTGTGCTTAGCATTATGAACATTGATAATGCAATTGCAGAAGATAAGGACTTTAACTACTGAAACACATTATTTTGATTTGTTTAGTGCAAATTAATTGTTCATACAGTCCTATCCTTTGGAAGTTATGTTGTGTAGGCCAACAAATGTTGCATTTTTGCAAAATGGCCATGACAAAGAACACACTAATGAGATGCTTCACAGTATGTGACACCTGACTGTAAGGAGTCAAAACAATATGAGAGGAAATGGTAATAAAAGAATACACCATTTTAGGTTATTTGAGCTATAACTTATATTTAGCTCAAAATCCTTAACTATGAAACTTCAGGTGAACAGAGCATAAATAGCTATTACTAATTTCACCATATAAGTATCCTGTTTAATATACTATAGGCCTTTTAAAAGTAATAGGAGCAATAACAATCATGTATGTGTGTGTGTGTATACATATATATTGTACCATTATATATGTATATACGCTGTATATGCATGTATATAGTTTATATATGCTGGATTATACTTACGTGTAAATTAGGCATTTTCTCACATGTATAACAATTTCAGTTTTATGCATTTATTTTCCTTGCTTCTGTCTAGCTACTGTCCAAGTGAAGCTGGATGAAATTATGAGTCTTCACTTTAGGAATAGACACATGTAAAAAGTAACACTGTAATTAATATTTCTGAATTTAAAATTTATTTTATCTTCCAATTTGCTTCATTTTGTTATTTAAATCATAGAGGAGAAATTTCAGTCAAATTGTGATTTATTTGAAGTCTTTCTAGTAAAGAAGTCAATCTCTTATAAATATGCAACATAAGTCAAATGGAAAACAAGTGCTCCTTTTTCATTTTTCTATTTCTAGAATAAATTTTATAGGTGAAACAATTTCGGTAGATTTATTTGATAAGACCTTTGTAATTCATCTAGGTATGTAGAAAAAGTGAAATCTTGAAGGTCAATCTAAGAGAAGTAAAGAAACTGTTTAATACATTCATCATCCTATTTTACTTCTTTTAAGATCACCGTTCATTTAAAATGTATAATAGTATAAGTAATAATAAAAATACAGATGGTTATTTTTAGTATGCTTTTACAAAATCTAAATTGAAGGGGTTAATGTTTTCAGCTCAAGAAAAAGGTGTATACCATGTGTTGCTAGTTGTGAAGAGGTAAATTTTGGGGTAGCTTCTTTTTAAAAATTTTTATTCTTATGCTTTATTTTTTCTTTTTAAAAAATTTTTATTGTTGAAAGTATTACATATGTTCCCCCCTTTCCCTCATTGGCCCCTTCTAGTCCATCCCCTCTAACCCACGCCTTCACCACCCTATTGTCTGTGTCCATGGGTTGTGAAAATGTGCAGACAAGTTTTTTGGTTGATACCTTCCCACTCACCTACCCCCACCTTCCCTCTGAGATTTGACAGTTGGGTAGCTTATTTAATTTGGATAATATTTGCTCATGAAAATAACATACACATTTTTGAGAATATGGTTGTTGCCTCTATATTGTATTGATACAGATAACTTTTCACATGTTCTTAAAATTCTAATAGAAAATAATACTTGTGGTAAACCTTCAATGATATACAGCCAAAGAGGCATAGTCATAAATCTGTGGTTGATCCTACTCTTAGATTTTTTAAACATTAAAACACAAATGAACATTAGTAAAAAGAGGGCTTTGCTCCTTCCCACCCAGTAACAAAAAAGGCCCGAGATATCCAATTAAGTGTGTGCATGTTTTTTGATGTTTTGTTTTGTTTTGTTTTGTTTTTTAGTATATTTAATCCATCTACTTGTTTATGAGTAGTACAATGAGTTGATGGAGGCTGCACTACACAAAATTGTATCAAAATCAAAAGTTTCATCATAAAAGATGTGCTAATGACTAGTAAAAAAATGGAATACTTTAATTAAACTGCAATAATTAGCAGGTTATTCTGATGGTGAATGGTACCACATACCATAATATATGTGAATACAGGGCTTTTGTGCTTTTGACACATTTTACTATAAACTTTTCAGTTTAGAGTTTGCTTGAATAATAAAAGAATATATAATTATTTTGGGAAGCATTTAAAATAAGAGTATAATTTTCCTAACCTGGGAGTGGCAAAGTTAGCTTTGAAAAAAGATGCTGAAACAAAGATATCATCTGATGGTGTGGGGAAGTTCTCTTCTCCCTCCTGGCCCTTTTCCTTTCACTGTTCCTGACAACCCTGCTTCTACTTCTGTTTCTGACTCAGTACCAGATATTCTTGTGACTGAGGACACATTCATTGAGCTCAAAGTAAGTGCCGAGGCAAGATCAGGGATTGATGAGAGTCCTTGTACCCAGTGATAAAATGTCCAATTCACTTATCTTTGTCCCTAGGCTGAGAAAATAATTCAACATATCTCCCTTCATTGTAAAGTAATTTATAAGAATGGTGGAAAAAAGTCAGAACCTACAAAAATAAAACTAGAACTATTTCTGGAAATCAAAGAAAATCAGCAAATGCTTTAAAAATGTGGAACTTTTCCTTAAAATCTCAAAGCTTTGCTTTTCCTGCTCTGAAATGCCCTCTGTCTTTGCTGTGGCATCCAAAATATTAGTATAATTGAAATTAAAATACAAATAAAACGTAATTGTATTAAGACCACCTCCTCTTACTGGAATCCACACATTCTCAGTAATTTTTCCTTATTTACAGTGTAAACGTTCTGACTATTCAGCTGTTACATTGATGCTTGGCATTCTAATTTGCCAACCCCCCCCCCCCCCGAATAATTCAGGTAAAACAATTTATTAAAAATATCTTTTGGGGTTTTTTGTTTGTTTGTTTGTTTTTGGCCTGTGGTAACTAACTTCATAACAAAAAGGTCTATCAATATGTAAACTATTAATCATATGCTGTAATTAGATAAAAAAGGAACTCTAAACTCTATCTAAATTGGATATTTTATATGTATTAAACTGAGGTGTTTTTTTTCCCCTACTTGTGCTCTTCTTCACCAGATTTGAATTCAAAAGTGAAATCTGTTCTTCTATTTCTAATTAGCAGTGTGATACATGCTTTACTTTTCTAGCTGCCAGTATAAGGGAGGTGGATTAGAAAATGCTGACAGGCATAAAAAATCTGTCTGTGGAATGACTACACCCATGAATCTCTCAGTTTTCATTCAGGAAACCTTCTTCAGCAAGGACAATGGAAAGAGAAGGGGAAAATGAAAATGCTCTCCCTTTCTGAAGACCATTTGATGAAGGTTTAATGCAGAAAGTTTGAACTACACTCTCATCTTAACTGTTAGGTGTTCTATCTTTGGAAGAGTTTAAATTCCATTATGGTTGACTATATCTTTCAATATGATTTTAATCCATTTCAATTACCATCTATTAACATAGCCATTGGACATGAAATCAAATCTTAATAGTAACTAAACCAACTATCTTTAAAGTAAGTTCTAATGTAAAAGAAATCACAAGGATAAACTGAGGTAACAATTCATATTAAAACATTTATTTTAATTCATGGTATAGATGTGTAAAACGAATTATGAAGTCTTCTTTTTCATTTTTTTAATTAGTATTTTTTTCCTGTACAAATAAAAACTCTTCCTTATCACTTACTTAATTTTTTGGCCATGTTATCCTGAGCTGCATACCAGAATTCATTTAATGAACATAAACCAATTAATACTTATTTAAGAAGACTTAATTATTTATCAAAAATTGATAGTAATGTATCATGTGGTATATCCCAGAGATACAACTATTCCAGAGCCAAACATATGTAGTTTAAAACATTTTTATTACTTGCAATAGTATTTTCTTCTATTTATATTTATGATTTGGATTTTAACAGTGTAAATGATATTGAAATAGCTCCTTTATTTGGATCATATACTTTTTTTCTCTTTAAAAATGTGGATAACTGATAGCTTAACATTGCTCAAATGAATTCTGGATACCTATTTTATTTACTAACATCTTTACCAAATAAGTAACAGCTTTCATAATGCATGATTGCACAGATGGTAATTTTAAAAAAAGGTTTTAATTTAAGGGTCAAAATGGGGTAAGATATAATATGGAATCCTGAACAACATATAAAGTCCAGCTGCTAGTGTTTTATTTGTTAAAGAAACCAGGCTTTACTTTGACAATAAGTCACCTCATCTCATGTTAATTCAAACATGGATACCCAGTTCTGAGATATCACATTCACTGCTTCCACCTCATTTCAAAAAAATAAGGTAACATTTCTATAAACCATTTGTCTTAAACGGAGGGTAGAGATAGTGATTTTGGGGAAACTTTTCTGCAAACTACTCTCTACCTATCCTAAGTGCAACATACATAGCTTCACCCATTTCCACTGTAAAGAGGCATCACAGAATAATGGAAAGTCATGCTGCAAACAGAAAATAAAGAGAGAGAGAAAAAAAAACAATAAGTAGTCAGTTGCCAAAAGCTACTGAGAAAATTCTGATATGCCCACTCAACAACTCCCATTGTGGGAACTACTGTTCTCAGCAAGTACCTGTAGTAGAAACCAAGCAAATACTTTGTCTTTTAGTATATGCAGCTTGTTGATTTTTATGTTTGTACAAATCACTGATATTCTTTTATTTTCTGAAAATATACATCTCCTATGGGCATCAACATTTAGTTCCAAATTTTCCTCATCCAGTAGGCCTTTACTGATACATAATCAATAAATTTTGAGTAGTCTCTCAAATAGTTATGCACAATATATACTCCATGGTGATTTGGGTATGTTGGACTATTTCAATTTAAGTGTCCTTCAGTCACTTTTCCTGTCTGTGCCAAGAATTCTGGCTTTTCAATTATATTATAAGCACTTGAGAACACAGACTGTCTTCAAGATGTTTTGTAGCCCAGTGTCTGGGGCTATATTTTGCACAGCTATAGGAAATGGATTCAGATAAAACATCTGAGTTCCATGGATCTTATCATGTTTCTTGAATAGCAACATTATTACCTTTCTTCCCATCATTTCTAACACCCAGCCTTAACAATAAACACAGATAAATATTTGCTGACTAAATGAATGAAGTTTTAAAGTATGTGTGGCCTATGAGTTCTTGTAAAAATTGATAGTTCTTTGGAATGTAATGAAGAGTGAAAGGGGACTTTGGAGTGCAAGAAATGTGGTAAGAAGTGTGATAGTGTCAGGAATGTAGTAAGTTCTTTTCTTGGATTTCTTTATTAGTTATATATACATGGATCTCAAGGAAATAAGACTGAGGAAACAGTAATATGAATATATCTCCTGGAAGGAACTAATGGAGGAAGGAAGGAAGGAAGGAAGGAAGGAAGGAAGGAAGGAAGGAAGGAAGGAAGGAAGGAAGGAAGGAAGGGAGGGAGGGAGGGAGGGAGGGAGGAAGGGAGGGAGGGAGGGAGGAAGGAAGGAAGGAAGGAAGGGGAAAGGAGAGGAAAAACTATTAACCCTGGTTTTATCCTCTTCATTAGTAGCCAAAGCAGAAAAAGGAGCATGCCCAGTCGTATGCAGGTCTGCTATTAGTGAAGCTTGTGCTCAGTTGCTTAAATGTTTACAAATAAGAGCAATAATTTAGTAGGCTTTGTTAAAATCTTCTTGCTATAATAGCTTAACTGAAGGTTCTACCACTTTGCTGATAATTCTACTGGAATGTTAATACAGCCAAGAATATTAAATAAAGCAAGGCACACATACAAGTATTATACATACCACCTTCCTTTAGATAAATATTAAATTTCAAATATTTACTGATACCAGCCAAACGTACAAGATTTCACACTTACCGTGAGAGGATATGACTAGCTCTATCCCTATATTTCAGTCTCTGATTCTGTTGTGCACAAAATGGGGTAAAATTAGATGATGAATCAAGAATTGAGTGGATGATCTTGTTGATGAATATATAAAATATATTACTACCTTCCAAGGTCCACGTTTTAATGCATAGCTAACCACATTTTTACTTCAGTAAAGTGAGACTTTCAAAAGGAAATAAAAGTGTCTGTGTTCTTATTAAAGTCTGAATCTTGGAAATGCTATGATCATATTCTCCTCTATCTTACCAAAAAATATAATAATCAGTGAAATTTAATTGGCCATAAATTTAGTCTAATAAGAAACATTTAAGGCAAATGCATATAGATTATTTTATAAATTACAAGCACTTATTTTATTTATTTTCATGAAAACTATGGATAGCCATGTAGAAATTCAAAGTCCATTTGAAGCTTACCATTGTGATACTAGACCTTCACTGTCTTGGATGTTTGGCTTTTTGTAAAATTGCATAATCCTGTTTATATTTTATATGATCCTTGAAGTATACTTGTGCTTGAACTCTAATTCTATTAGAAAAGATCTGACCCTAAACTGAATCATTTTTTGAATAAACATATTTTAGTGCGTTTAGAGTATAACTCAAGTAATTTATAAGTTGTAAAAAAGATTGCAGAATTTCAAACTGTTGTCAAAGCAAATAAATTGCATGTAGCCAAGCATGTCTTAGAAGATGTAACATAGTCTACTTCCATATCTCCCTGAATGCACCCAATCTTTCTGATCTCAGAAGCTAAGCAGGGCCAGGCCTGGTTAGTACTTAGATGAGAGAAGATATAACATAAGAGTGTCTGGATAGTCAGTGGCAACAGGGATGTAGAGATAATAAATTCTTCAAACATCAAGTAGGCTTATCTAAAATTAAGATCTAAAAATATTTTATGTTAAGACTATGTAATATATTGAGATTTTCAATGAAAGTATTCATATGTATAGGTATGACTGTACTTATACCCATATCCCACACACCTTTATTGTGATTTTCATTAGTAAAAACACAATGATGATAAGATACAAAGTTAATATACCTTACAAAAGTTATGAACATGAATTGTGTTTTACCTCTTGACTCACTATAAAGGTGGAGCTACCATTTGGCCCAATGATCCCACTTCTAGGAATATATCCTAGGTAACCTGAAACAGCAGTCAGAAAGAAAATATGCATCCCTATGTTTGCAGCAGCATTATTTACAATAGCTAAGATCTGGAAATAGCCCAAGTGCCCATGAGTAGATGAGTGGATAAAAAGCTGTGGTACATTTACACAATGGAATACTATGCAGCTATAAAAAAAACAAAAACAACAAGGATCTGTACCCTTTGAGACAACATGGAGGGACCTGGAGAGTATTATGAGAAGTGAAATAGACCAGCGAGAGAAAGACAAATATCACATGATCTCCCTTGTATGTGGAATCTAATGAACAAAAGAAACCGATAAACAAAATAGATTCAGAGATATAGAAGCCAACAACAGACTGAGGAATCTCAGAGGGAAAGAGGAGGACAGGAAGAGATGAACCAAACAATTTATATACATACTAGAGGCCCGGTGCATGAAATTCGTGCACAGGTAGGATCCCTAGGCCTGGCTGACAATCAGGGCCCATCTGTGGGGCAACCGGCAGGGCAACTGGGGGGCCCCCCGCTGGCACCCGCCTTGGCCGGTCTGATGCCTCCTGCTCACCAGCCCCGCCCATCCCTCTCCGCCGCTGCTGGTCATCTCCCTTTGCGGGGCGACCAGCGAGGTGATCGGGGGTTCCTGCTGGCACTCACCTTGGCTGGCCTGGGGCCTGCAGGCTGGGGGCAGCTTCTGTGTTGAGCATCTGCCTTCTGGTGGTCAGTGTGCATCATAGCGACCGGTCGTCTGCTGTCTGGTCGATTTGCATATTAGGCTTTTATTATATAGGATATGCATAACCCATGGACACAGACATTAGTGCAGTGAAGGGGGAGTGGAGAGAAGGGGGTCAATGGGGAGAAAAGGGGACATCTCTAATACTTTCAATAAAAAAAATAATTTTCTTAAAAAGTTAATAAATAGCCCTAACCGGTTTGGCTCAGTGGATAGAGCGTCGACCTGTGGACTCAAGGGTCCCGGGTTCAATTCCAGCCAAGGACATGTACCTTGGTTGTGGGTACATACCCAGTGGGGAGTGTGCAGGAGGCAGCTGATTGATGTTTCTCTCTCATCAATGTTTCTGGCTCTCTATCCCTCTCCTTTCCTCTCTGTGAAAAATCAATAAAATATATTTTTAAAAAGTTAATAAATATTTCAACTTGAATTTTTGTGAATAAACAGCTATGTACAATATGATGCTGTACAAGGGCAGATAGGGTAATAATAACTCCCAATGAAAGCTTTCTCATGCCTTAAAAATGCTCACAAAGTATAAGTTCTATTGGAGCTTTATGGAGTGCTTATATCGAAGAAACAAAGCCTTTTGCACTGTCTATTAAAATGGACTTTTTTGTTTCATTATTTATAGTTCTGAAATTGTGATATAACCAAATTTGTTTTATACAGGCGAGGAAATTCTGCTCTGAGTCAATGATATTTCATTATGGATTGTGTTCTTATCTTAAAAGGCTAGTGCCAGAGACAAACAAAAAATGTATTTTTTAAAAACTGCAACAACTAACAAATATTTGTTAAATGAATACTCTAGGGACTTATATTTCCTCTGCCCCCTGCTTTTATCAGGTGAAGGGATGATTGATTGGATAAGAAAAGACTATTGCTGCTTGTAATCTCATACTTTTGCCCAAATTTCTCTATTTAAAGCTACTATGGTTTAATAGAAAATAACATCTAAACAGGATCTGACAGATAACCAGAGATAAAAAGTTTAACTGCTAAATGCTTTTGTCCCTATAAACACTGAACTTGGGATGCTGGTGCTCATTTTTGTCCTAATAATTAAATTATATAGCTTAAAAGTTCTTTTTTTAAAATTTAAATTATTTATTGTTTAAAGTATTACATGAGTCTCCTTTTTCCCCCATTGACCTCTCCCCGGCTGTCCCCAACCCCCAGTACATGCCCTCAATACCACCACCACCACCACCACCTCCCAGGTCTGTGTCCATTGGTTATGCTCATATGTATGCATACAAGTCCTTTGGTTGATCTCTTAGCTTGAAAATTCTTGACATTTTTATATAGTTTCAGTTCTCCACTAATCTAGATTGTGGGATGAGGCTAAACTTTAAAAGGATGTAGTCATGATCCAGCTATTGTTTCATGTGAATGGAGAGGGAAAACAGCTCCATATTTAGAATGTGTGACCTCTGCTACTGGCCATTCTGCTGGTGTGTCTTTTACTTGTGTTTTCCATTTTTTCAAAAAAAAATACAGTTTACATTCAACATTATTTTGTTTGTTTCAGGTGTACCCATAGTGGTTAGACAATCACCTACTTTACAAAGCGTTCCTCTCAATATTTCATGAAGCCACCTGGAACCATACAGTTTTATTACAATATTGTTGACTATATTTCCTGAGCTTTACTTTCATCCTTGTGACTATTTTGTAACTACCGATTAGTACTTCTAATCCCTTCACCTTTTTCACCCCAGACTCCAACCCCCCTCCACTCTGGCATCCATCAGTCTGTTTTCTGTATTCATAAGTCTATTTCTTTTGAATGCCCATCCCTATAAGCCATCATGGTGAAGGCAATTGTGACTACTGCAATAACCTCACAGAAAGACCTTTTCTCATATCTTGCAAAATTTTCCAATCATGCATCATCTCAAATCTTATAGTGAATCGTAGCTGAAAAGCATAAAGGACTCCTTCTTACACTCCTGGCCTAATAGTGTATTTGGTATTGATAAGGAATTTTTAGAATTTTAAATCAGAACAAATGTAAACCATGAATGAGATATATGTAAAATAGGAGACATCAAATTCTTCCTTATAAGTGCTGAATTTATATAGAGAACCCAGTAGTATAATGCTTAAGAAACAATAAATCCTTCAGAGGTGGGTGAGAATCTCTGTCCAGCTATTAATACCAACATCATCTTGGACAGGTTGTTTTAATCTTCCTGAGCTGCTTAACATGTTAATTTACATGGTCAGGTTTATATTATTAAAAGATCAACTCTAGCTGTTGTGAAGAATGGATTGAAGGGACTAGAATGCCAGCTAAGAAAAGAGTTAGGTTTTAAAAACAATTTATTGCTTGCTATCATTTTAGATGTACAGAAAAGTTGCAAAAATAGTAAAGAAAATTCCCTGTATATCCTTTAATCAGACTTCCTTAATGTTAACATCTCACAGAATGGTGGTGCATTTGTCAAAGGTAATAAATTAACAATAGAGCAATACTATTAGCTAAAATACAGGCTTTAAATTTGGGCAATTTTTGCACTCATGTCCTTTTTCTGTTCCAAAGTTCAACCAGGATGTCACATTGCATTTACTAGTGTCACTATTATTTTCTCCACATTTCAGCCTATAGATACTGGTGGCGTGGACTACCTAGTAGCAGTGACGATAGAAAGAAGTTGATGTGAAACATTTAGTAACAATGGGATATGTTACTAAATGAATGAGTCATGAAGCAAAGGAAAGAATCAAGGATGATTTCCAGTTTGGACTGGAAGAACTGAATGAATGGTATTTATTAACACATCGTGACTGGAGGGTTAGGATGGGAACATATTTAGAAGGAGAATCATCAGTTTCATTTAGACTTGTTAAGATGTATTAGCAATAATGTATGTAAAATATTTAAATCAATGGCTGCCACTTGGTCAGTGTTCAATAAGTAATGGTCACTTTGAAATGTCTATCACCATCATCGTCATTATCATCAACATCTTTATCTTCAAGAAATAATTTCAATATTGCTTCGGGTTGCAAAGAAACTTTCTATGAAGGTAACGATGAGAGAGGCATTCTTTTTGGTTCTACACTTTTTTCTCTGAAGTTTTTCAGATACACATCCAATGAGAGTATAAACTAGGAATTCCAGGACTTCTTTTGGGCAGCAGAAAAGTGTGCATATAATGTTCCCATTCTTCTCTATCCTGAATTGGCTTCTAAATAGAGACCCTCTACAGTAAGATGCCAAGTTGAGAGGGTACATACTACATAAGTTTGACAAAAGCACAGGGTATAAATGACACTAAAGGTCTAAAAAATAATGGGAGAGGTTTAATGAGTTGGAGGGAACAAAGATGAGATTAGTAAGGCAAATTAGGACCATAGTGAGAAGGGCTTAAATACATACTAAGGAGTTTGAAAATCATCCCAGTACAGGGCAGATGATACAATTTTGTAATATCAGCGGGAAAACTACATCAATATAATAATGAAATTCTAATGTAAAAATATTTTCATATAAGCAATACAATTTCTTATGTTCAGCCCATTCTTAACCATAGTGCTCTTCAGATTATTAAGAATAAATATCTTGAAGATGAGAATGGCAAATTTAGTAAAAGAAGTCATTTTTGCTTTCTATAAATATTTAATAGATTCCTATGCTGGAAAAGGCCCAGGGATGCTGTAAAGATTCAATTATGATGTACGTTACCTCTATCCATCTTAAACCATTCCCTTCAAGTCAGGGAGAGTGAGAAGAGTAATGTGCAACAACAAGGAGTTACACTTAATTTCCTAGGTAGGATGGGGAAATGTTTAAATCCTACCGTAAGTTTTATTCAGGGCAAAATAATATCACTTGATTCTGGCTGAGCCAAAAATGTGAGGCATCTGCAGCTTAGGAAAGGGCAGCATCTATGCATGATGCTATGGGACACTTTCTTTGTGCTGTACATAGCCAAATGACCCGGATTTTACAAATGTCAGCCTGTATCTAGCCTCTGTGCTAATCTTATAAGGGTAATATGCAAATTGACCCTAATGGCGGAACTACTGGGAACAACCGGGTGCTATGACATGCACTGAACACCAGGGGGCAGACACTCAATGCAGGAGCTGCCCCCTGGTGGTCAGTGTGCTCCCACAGGGGAGGCTCTGCTCAGACACAAGCCGGGCTGTCGGCTGTGAGTGCAGCAGTGGTGGCGGGAGTTTCTCTTGCCTTCACATCAGCACTAAGGATATCTGACTGTGGCTTAGGCTCACTCCCCCTAGGAATGGACCTAAGCCAGCAGGTGGACATTCCCCGAGGGGTCCCAGACTGAGAGAGGGCACAGGCCAGGCTGAGGGACCCCCCTGAGTGCACAAATTTTTGTGCATTGGGCCTCTAGTGATAAGATATTCGAAATATAAATATAGTTTATATTTAATCTTGTGTTTGGTTCATTCTACATGTGCCTTGAACATGAAGGAGGAACCAAAGGGCAGCTTCAATGTGCTGCTGAATGTAAAAATAGGAAATGAGTTGTACACATACTAAAATTTTAAAAAATAAGAGTTAGTCTACCATTCATTAGGTGAAAGGTGTGTGCATGTAAGTTGGTACAGGGAAATCAAACAAAGGAACAAAGATTAGTTCATAACTATGAATAATCTTTCCTACTCTATTAATATTTTGCCAGTGCTTGCATTACTGTGGGTTATACACATTGCATAGAGTTATTTAATTGTGTTGACATAGGTCCTCAGACTCAAATTTTTCAGGGTGAATGAAGTATTGAAGATGACCTCACTTACTTTTCTGTTTACAACCTTATATTTGCTCTCTTCCATGGGGCCTTAAGTATATGTTTAATTTTTTAGACCTGCTTATAATTTATTCTCTGAGTACATGTGCATGCTAAGCTGCAGAGAAGAATAATTAAGACTTACAGCATTTACAGACAAGGGAATGTTGTTAAGAAAATGATTTTTTTTTCATTCAGAACTACCATAGGAGAGTCCAGGTTATGAATCCTATTTGCAGATTTTGTCCTTGAACAGCTGTCCCTGGCAAAAGATAGAATGCCAATACAGAAGGACTCCATATATAGGCTGAAAGTGTGATGTTTAAAAACATCCACACTTCTTCTTAAACCACAGGATAATTTAATCTTACTGGTGTTATTTGAAACACTGGTCTCAACTCTCTCCTTTGCTTCTCCTATGTGGACACAGCCACAACAGTGCTGAGTGGAGAAACCACTGTTTTCATAATTTAGATATTGTTAGAACAGGAATAGGAGAAGAGCCTACAATAATATGTGTGCCATTTAAAAAATATTTCTGAAAGTTCTCTGGGAAAGTTCTATTGGCTTCTTCTTCTTTAAAGTAAGAGATTCCATTTTTAAAACCTTAATTTTGAATGACTTTCGCATTGCTGTCTGTGATACTGCTGCATGATCTTTCTCAGCCACGCTGGTCCTGTTTCTTCAGTGGTTCCCCTATATTTATCGTTTCTTATTGTGAGTGAAGAATTAAGTTCTATCACCTTAAATTTTAAATTTTCTATAAAACAGGCAACAAAGATGCAACAATTTTAGGACTAAAATGATCTGATGCCTCCTAAATTGTGTTCAAAATGTGACTTTTGGGTGTATTGTCGGAATAATGCAAAGTTTCTTATTAAGAGGTTACTGGAGTAGTGACAAGAATGTATAGTGTCATATTTTGCACACAATTATTGAACACTGACTGCTTCAAGGCAAGCCATTGTGAATAGAAATCTACATGATCTCAAGGAAACGATAGACTAGTTTTGGTGAAATCTGTGACTTACACATGCAATATTATTTTAACATATTAAAAATGATGGGTATAGACAGAATGCATAGTAAGAATTAAGAGTTACATTTCTGTTTGACAGAAAGTCCTGCGGTATCTAATCTGATATCCTCAACACCCAGGTCAGCCCTGTGAAGGACCTTTTGAAATGCTAAAGAATGGAGCTTTAGCTCCCTGTTCACAGCTCCTTTCTGTTTTCAGTCTGTGAACAAACTCACACCAACTACAAGAGAGTAGAACAGCAAAGTATGGACATTATTAGAAGGAAAGAATAACCACAGTTCTACACTTAAAAAGCCTTAGCTGCAGATCACGTAAAGGCACAGTTATAATTATTCAAAGTTTTGCAATGTTTTGCAAAGGGTTCTGGATTTGAAAAAAAATGCTGACTTGTTCAAACAACTGCGTCTGAAGTCATTAAGCACTCCTTTTGCAAGGAAAAAAGAATCTCATATCATCCTGGTTAAAAATATGCATTCAAGCATATTTTATGGAAATAAACTCCAGCTCCTTGAATTTGGTTGTATTGTCATCATTATCTCTGGATTCATAATCATTGTGTCCATGCAGCCATTTTTTTAATATATATTTTTTATTGATTTCGGAGAGGAAAGGAGAGGGAGAGAGACATGAATGAGAGAGAATCACCGATCCACTGTCTGCTGCAGGCCTGCTACTGGGGGTTGAGCCCACATTATCAGGAATCTAACCGTGACCTCCTAATTTAGGTTGACTCAACCATGGAGCCACAGCGAAGCCACACCATAAAATGATTTTCTATCATTTTATGAGTGATAGAAAATGACTCTCAATGAGATGAGAGAATGACTGAGTTATAGTGGCTATACAGTTGGAGATCAGGTTTTTCTAGAATCTTCCAGATAGCTGTCACTGCTATCATCACTTTGTAATGTTTACTACTTTCAATAAATAATTATTGATCTTGGCAATAAACCTATAGGAGTCAGCAACATTCTGATTCTTAGAAATTAGAGGTTTTTAAGGTAAAAATAATAAGCACAATGTAATCAGTTCACAATCAGCACAAGAACCCATGCCATGATTTCTGTGGAGGAGCTGTTTATATAATCATATTTGGCCAGAATGATTTAGGTGTAGTCTCAGGAACCCATGATAGGAACAAGATAAAAATAGCCTATTGATTTTCTATCCCAAATATTTCTGAAATTATTTATCTCCATCTCTAAGAAACCATTCTTCAATTCATCATAATTTATTCCTAAACTATAGCAATAGCTAATTTTTCTAACCATATTCCTTTTTGACCCTACCCTCATAAACAATTTTTCAACAGTAACAAAACTGACGATTTAAAAATGCAATTCTAATTATTTCCTCTCTTCCTTAAAAACCCTTCAGCTACTCCCTATAGTCCTTTCTTAGAAAGTCCAATATCTGCAATATATTCAGAAATGTCCTGCATGGTCTCCAACTCCCAAATCCTTATCTCCACCCTCTCATCAGTAATCACTCTTCCCCTCATTCACTGAGCTCCAGCTACACTTTCTATCAATTTTTTAAAATATTCAAGTTATTTCCCACCTGCAGAACTTGCTCCTACTGCCTAAAAGTCTCTTCCTCTACCTCTATGTTGGGTTCATCTTACTAATCCTTTAACTCTGAGCTTAAAAATCATTTCCACAGGGAATTTTTGCTGCAAGCACTCACATCAAATAAAAGCAATTAGTGTTTTTGGACTTAATATTGTGTGTAATTATACAATAACAACTGAATGATGCTCACTTCTTTTGAAAGACTAGAGGCCTGGTGCACGAAATTCATGCACTCAGGGTGGGGGCGTCCCTCAGCCCAGCCTGTACTCTCTCACAGTCTGGTAGTTGGACATCCTTAGTGCTGCTGTGGAGGCGGGAGAGGCTCCCACCATTGCCACTGTGCTTGCCAGCCATGAACCTGGCTTCTGGCTGAGCAGCGCTCCCCCTGTGGGAGTGCACTGACCACCAGGGGCAGGTTCTGCATTGAGTGTCTGGCCCCTGGTGGTCACTGCACATCAGAGCGACTGGCTGACTGGCTGCCCCCTGGTGTTTAGTACATGTCACAACGAGTGGTTGAGTGGCCTTAGCATATCATTAGCATAGTACACTTTGATTGGTTGAACGGATGACCGGATGACTGGACACTTAGCATATTAGGCTTTTATTATATAGGATTCTGAGCATCTATACTAATAAAAAAGAAAGGTACAAATTGGTGTCACTCCGCTACACCCACCAGCCAATCAGATGGGTATGCAAATTGACCCAACAAAGACTGTGGTTAATTTTCATACGCAGGCATGGAGACTGAAGACAACGTGGAAGGAAGCCACATGCTGCAGAAGGGACAGAAGGGAGTGAAACTGCAGAGAAGCAAGTGGGGCAGTGGAGGCAGGAGGGAAGCAAGAGGGGCGGGGCTGTAGAGGTGGGAGCGAAGCCTGCCTCGAGGGGTTTCGCTCCCTTCTCTGCTTCGCTCAGGCTGCAGGAAGCCCTATTCTTGCAGGAATATTCCTGCAACGGGCCTCCAGTTATTTATATAATGGAGAAATTTAAGATTTCAAAGATAGAAACTGCATCAGAGGAAAGAGAAAGATCATGGTGATGAAAATAAGAGGAAGGCTCAGTTCACATACATTCTCAAACATTTATTTTAGGCAGGTGTGTGGCCATTTGGGACAAACTATAATAGTAGCTATTGATATAGGAGATTATATGAGCAAGGCTATCAAGTCAATATTGTACAATAAAACACAAATACTAATTTGGAAATAGGAAGTCATCTTGAGCAATTTAAAGCATATAGGAATAGCGAGTGTTAGCAGTAATACACAGAAACATATTGTTAAGTCAGTACAGTAAAAAGCTGTTATATAACTCAGTCAAATGCTGGTTTTGAGTTTGGGGGTAAAACTATACTGATAGATATTTTGGAATGAGACTGAAAAGAAGGGACAAGTGAGCTATTAAAAAGTGTGCCTGAAGATTTGGCAGGGGTGTGTGTGTGTGTGTGTGTGTGTAATAAATATATTTGACAGAAAGCAAAACAAATGAAAATTCAACTAATTAGAAGAAAGCAATAGCCAATCCAGTGTGGCTCAGTGGTTGAACATTGACCTATGAATCTGGAGGTCATAGTTCAATCCCCTGTTAGGGCATATGCCCAGGTTATGGGCTAGATGCCCAGTAGGGGGTGTGCAGGAGGCAGCTGATCAAGGATTCTTTCTCATCATTGATGTTTCTATTTTTCTCTCCCTCTCTCTTCCTCTCTGAAATCAATAAAAATATATTAAAAAATAAAGCAATAATATTCCAAATAAAACATGATGTAAGAAATCACAGCTGACTACATAAAGTGACCTTGAAAGTTTGATAAAAATTTCCCACTTCCAAAAATTTCTGCAAATACAGACCAGAGGGATCTCACTTACCAAGATCTAAGACTCACAGGATTAGATGAATGTCAATTCAGCAGAATAATCAAACCCAGAGACTAATTTACTGATTACAATATGCCAAACCAACATTAATATATCTAAATGTTCCAAGGCACTAATGTGTTTTGATCTATATATGAACCATGTGTTTTTATGCATCTGTTATTAATAGGCATTTAAGTTATTTTGAGGGTTTGTTTGGTTTTTTTGCTATTAAGAAAGAACGCTGCAAACAGTATCTTTATACACATATCCTTGCACACTTGTATGATTAATTCTATAAGATAAAATTTCTAAAGTAAAATTGCTGGATAAAAAAAAGATGCTATAAAATCAAAGCATAATCTCTGAACCTATATATAGAGGCCTTGAGAAAGGAAATTCCTGGGACAGTCTATCATCACCACAACTATAGGTAGGGCTGGCTCTGGCTTCATTAAAACCACAAGATCCACTCTAAATTCGGAACAGAAGTTAATGGTAATAGTGAAGTCTGACTGATGGGTGTCTAGGTAGCAAATGAAAACAATAAAACTTAAATTCCACATAAATACTATGCCCGAAATTTTTCTAAGGGTTTGTATCAATATGTCTTTTTATCAAAAGCATTTATTTTGCTTAATAATTTTATATTTGTAGATCATTTATCATCTGAGGTCATACCATCCACAAAATAGACATTTGTGTTTGAAAAGCTTTTCAATACTGAATCATTACAATTTAAATTTTAACTTACTAGTTTGACATACCAAGTTGCATTGATGCCTTCAAAAAGTTTTGTTTTTAATGTAGCTTGTCTTTAAACTTTTATTTCAAATGAATAATGGAAGGCAATTCCATTTAGGCAAAACTAAAATTAAGTACCAGTGAATTCTTTCTTCATAGAAAAATCTATGGCAAAATTAGGTGCTGGAGAAGAGACTGATACTGCATGTACCTGTAAAACAAAGATCATAACATATTGAGGCCATTTTTCTATTTGTTTTTTATTATTTTATTTTATTTTTTGTTTTATTATTTTATTTTATTTTATTTTATTTTATTTTATTTTATTTTATTTTATTTTATTTTATTTTGTTGTTTAAAGTATTACAAATAGTAGTACATATGTTTCCTTTTTTTCCCCATTTGACTTCCCTCAGCCTCCCTACCCGCCGGCACATGCCCTCACCCTTCTCCCAGTGTCTTGCTGATCAACCAAAGGACTTGTATGCATGCATATAAGCATAACCTTGTTCCTATTTCAGTAAACTAGAAACAAGTAATGATCTTGCCTTCCTAAAAAAAGGTTAAATGTAATTCCTTGTTCAGAAGGTCATACTCAGTATTCAGCTTTACATAATTCTGTTGGAATTACTTAAAATGGGATTTTGAGGTTCATGGGAGAGCAAAATCTGCCCCTTAAGATATATGCTCATCAATGAAGGGAAAAATACAGAATGTAGTTATGAAAAAAATCTATTTATATAATTAAACTTTTACATGATATGAAATGTCCCAAACTTTCAAAATAGATTTTTTTTTCAAAATCAAGCTTTTGGAGGAACCCACATTAATTATTCAGTGTTAGTAGAACAGAACTTCAGTCCTCTGACTTTTAAAAGCAATGTGTTTTATCATCCTAACTAGCCGTTTGTGAAATATTATGTTATGGGCTAGAAAGGGTAAAATGAAATTATGAATATTTAAACATGTGCTTTACTTGTTTTAATACTGGAATACACATGAAATGATCACAAAACAATTGTATAAGGTAACATTTTAGATATACTTCTAAAGCATAAGGTAATGAATATTATATTCCTCTCAGCTCTATGGTAGTTCTGAGGGGGAGAAATACTAATGGGAAAGTATTTTCAATTCACTTTGTTTTTCATAGTTGGTCACTTTGTTAGCATGTTATTCATGCACTTAAAGGGAAAACATCTATTTTAACACAAGTGCCTAATATTTATTCAGGAAATTTGCTAACAATGAATTGTCTGAGTATAAAAAAGAAATTTTAAATCAGCACATATTTATTTCTAACAAGAAACTAAATAAAAATATATATGAATCACTACTATCTAGCATAACTAAAGAGTGCAAACATTTATAAAAGTGATTCACTCTGGATTTGTACTCTGAAAATTGGTAGCAAACTTGTGGAAAGCTTTGTCTTGTAGGTTCACATTGTTGGAGTCATTATTTTAAGCCTGAGAATACAACAACTGGATAGGCTGGCCATCTTTTTATGGGTGTAATATAGACTGAATGTTCATGCCCGCCCTGCCCCCCCCCCCCAACTTATATGCAAAGTCCTAATGCTCAATGTGATGGTGTAGGGAGATGGGCCTTTGGGAGGTGATTAGCTCATAAATATAGATCCCTCATGAATAGGATTAGTGGTCTCAAACAAAGACCCCCAGCCCAGGGAGCACCCTTTCACTTTCCACCATGTGAGGACACAGTGATAAGGAAGCAGGATCTCACCAGATAGCAAACCTCCTGGTGCCTTGATCTTGAACTTCCCAGACTCCAGAACTGATAGAAAGAAATTTCTGTTGCTTATAAGCCAAGTATTTTTTATGGCAACCCAAGTGGACTAAGACAGAATGGCTAGGTTGACATGGAATATGCATGTTTCATATCATTACATTAGACAATGGCTTAATAATTTCTGCTTGAGCCAGTCCTCAGGAATGATAAGCAAGTTCAAGAGAAAAGATTTTTAAAAAAATTATTCGGCTACATAGATTGCATGTGTAAATCTTAACAGACCACAGGTTTTCCTAAAAACAACCAACCAAACAAACAAAAAACCATCTGTCTGTGTCTGTCTTTCTGTCTCTTTCTTGATTGTTTGATAATGTATGCTTGCAACTTTCAGAACTTGCATAGGTAGGGATAATAAAAAGATTATAGACCAGAATGATATTTCTGAAATTTACATTTTGGTGCAATAATATATCTCCATTGTCTGTAAAACGTATGTTACGTTTACTACCACAAAGATTATGAGAGCGTATTATAATAATAAAATTAGTTTGCTTTTGTTTCAAGATCACATGAAGAGTGGGGCACATGTGAAATTTATCATAAATTCTCATTTATTGGAAGTATATGTTGAGGATGTAGACTTCAGAAAAGTTATAAAGAAGTTTTGAAAATTATTCAGTGCTGTAATGAGCCCTAACTAAAAGTTCTATAAAAGAATATACATGCAAATCTTGTGATCATATACAAATACCTAGTGTTAGGGGCTTTTATGATTGTATCTGGAGATACCTGTGAGAAGGTCATGCTCTCAGGGATAGTTTAATGCCTTTAATAAATTTCATCATTTTATTCAAGCCATTCCTGACCTCTGATGGAAAATAGTAGAAGCTTGAAGTTCTTTACTTATTGCTTCTTCCGATGGTAATATTGGAACAAATTAGCTGCCTGTCTTTCATTTTATGAGCCATCCACCTGCCAAGTAAATACTTCTGGGAAAAGTCTGAGTAACTGAAAAAGAATTTAAGAAATGGTGCTGAGCAAGGAGCGGGAACTAAGGAAATGTACAGTAGCAGATTTTCCTAAACTAACTGGTGACACTAACATGGTTTGTTTCAGTTGGCTATGATTCCCCAGTTTTGGACAGACTGGACTAAGGTTTGGAAGGAGCCAGAGTAGGGTAATAAGCTTTTCCAGACTAAAAACAGAAAGAACATTCCCAGAATGTACAACAGAGATTATACTTGTCTTATCAGACTACAGTGAAAATCAGAAATGGGAAGGTGTTTAAAATCTGGCCTGGCCCTAGTCCGTTTGGCTCAGTGGATAGAGATTAGGTCTGCAGACAAAAGGGTCCCAGATTCGATTCCGGTCAAGGGCACATGCCCGGGTTGCGGGGTTGATCCCCAGTAGGGGACATGCAGGAGGCAGCCAGTTAATGCTTCTCTCTCATCACTGATTTTTCTATCTCTCTCTCATTCTCCCTTCCTCTCTGAAATCAATAAAAATATATTTTAAAAATAAAAAATTAAAATAAAATTTGGCCTGAATAAGATGACATAACTGATAGTCTCAAAGGAGACAAACTGAGATGAGACAGGACTTTACAACTGGGTAGCTGGTGTTTTGTTTGTTTGTTTGTTTTTAGTAAATTACTTCTATAAATTGATGCTTAAATATTAGTGATTAGGGTAAATAAGAGAATGATTGAAATGACATTTATCATGCTATCTGTTTCAAGTTTTAAAGTTTAACATCTGTATTCATGGTAGATTAATGTTCTATAAACCTGGGTTGTACCATAGATCTGTGTTGGAATGCAACAGACTAAATACCTGGCTCAAAAAATAGACTATCTGAATTTAATGCACTTGTTTCAATTTCAAGGAGTAGAAATTAACATATTTGTTAGGGTTGAGTAGTCATAAAGTGTCAATTAATTTTTAAAAATTAGCACTATATCTAGTTAAAAGTCATTTAAGCTCACTAATAAGACAGTAGTGGCTCTCTGAGATTTTAGTAGCTTCTACTGAGATTAGAAATAATGGGAAAATCAATGTAGTAGCCATAATAAATGTTATTTGGTATTAAAAACAGAACTGCAAGTGTAAGAAGGAGATACAGTTAACATAAAAAAACAGAGACATCCAGCCACAAGGAAATAAGTAATTTTAATTAGTCCCTTAAGTCAGTTAAAGTACAAGGCACACCCTTACTAACTGTGTGCTGTGGTTAATTTTGGAAGCCATAAAACAGAGAGTAGGGGCCTTGCTTTGTAACTAGACTGAAAATTGTAAAAAAAAAAGGATGAACATAAAATTGGAATTATTGATATGTTTCCTTCATCCCTAGGTATTACTTCCTAGTAGAAAAGCAGTAGGAATAATCAGAAGAAAAATAGTTTTTGTGGTTCAAAAATTCTAGATAAGGAATGGATTCTCTCTCCTTTGACTTGAGATAAACAACAACAACAACAACAACAAAAAGCTTCTTCTACTAAAATAGCTTTTCCCATTTGACTGTAATCCCTTTGGGGTCAGAGGCTGTGCACATCTTAGTATCTAGCAGTATTCAGTGTTGGCATATAAAACATTCCAAAAATATTCTTGTTTGTCCAAGTAATAATGCTCTAAAAGGACAGGGAGACAATGAGTTAGTAAACATTGAACTGCTGTTCCTGAGGGAAATACATGTATATGTATATGTATATGTAAATGTATATGTATATGTATGTGTATATGTATATGTACCCCAGGCACATACATATTTCATATAGATTATAATCTTAAACCCTCAAAACAACTCATTCTGATCTATATCTATCTATCTATATATCTATATCTATCTATCTATCTATCTATCTATCTATCTATCTATCTATCTATATCTATCTTTCTGTGTATAGACATATTTAATTTTACAAAAGAGAAAACTAGGCTCAGAAATGTTATGACTTTCTTGAGGCTGCCCTATTGATAGGTGCCAGAGTTGGGATCCAAATCCCGTCTAACTGACCCCAGAGCTGGAGATTCTAACATTGCATTCCCTATGTCTCCATCTTCTAGTCATCTCTGTAGTAGAAATGAACCCAGGCAGAGTGTTGCCATGTTTGACCTCAGCTGGGAATATGTATATTTTTAACTAACCTGCATATGTCCAACAACTACTCCAGAAAGTACTTCAAGGATTAACTGTGGGGTTACAAATACATCTTAGTGAGTAGGTGGATTCACAAATATGGGCTCTGTGAATAACAAGTATATGACTATTTTCAATTCCATCTTTAAAAGAAGTATAATGTAGTTTGTTTTTCCCTACTATGGAGGTGGCAGTAGTTCACTGAAGAAGCACTTTGACATCCGTCGTTCTACTTTGCATAAAGAAATTGTAGAGTTTGGAAAGCAACTAGGACATCTTTGTTCCTGCTGGTGAGTAACCAACAATTCTGTTTTCTACCAACCAACAAAAGTTTCACCAAGATGACTGTTCAGCTACACTCTATCCTTTGTCCTATATACAGGGGATTGAGAATGACAGAGCAAAGAATCCTTCCATTTTTGAAGCTGCATATCGAGCAAGGTAAATAATAGGGGTTGCTGGCAACTAGTGTGTGACTTGTCTGCTTTATTGCACAGTGGGATTGGAGGAAGGCAGGGACTATGCTTTATTTATTTTTAATTGCAAAATAGTTTACATTTGGAAAATACTAGGTATTCAATAAACACATGCTTTTAAAATTATTTTTTTCTTCTTAATCTTGGATTACTAAAGAAATGCTGGATATATAGAAGACTATAAAGTGAAATATTCAAATAGTCAGTAAGATTATAAACCAAAATTAAATACTTATATTTTGATATAATTTGTTTGGATTTTTTTTAAATGCACATGTAGCTATATACTCATATATAGATGTACATTATATTATTTGGATCACATAATAAATTCTGTTTAGAGCTTCCTTATTTTACTTAATATTATACATGCTAATTTTGCATTATCACTTAACTATACCTTTAATGGCAGTACAATATACAACCTGATTTATCTAACCATTCTCACCTTGGGTACTTAATATTCTAAACTAAATTTATATGGTATAAAATTTGATGATGAAGCAATATGGTCTTAGAATCTATGAACAAATGACATTATTATACCTTAGCAAGAGTTTCTAATTTCTATGCTTCATTACTTTTTGTAAGATTTTTAGAGCATATTATTAAATTTGACAAATGGTAGGACCAGGACTAGGGTGAGGCAAGCAAAGTGCCTTAGGCATAAAATTTAAGGAGGCACTCACTCTCCATTACAAATGCTGACCCTGAATTTGCAGAAACCTGAGAGTGGGGGCTTCCTTAAATTTTGCATTGGATCCCTCATTTGTCTTAGCCCCAAGAGAGTGTTAATGCTAAATTTCTGAAGCATCCTAAACATATATATTACCACATTCAGGATATTCGGTTCCTAAACTCTAATCTCTAAATTCAAATTTAGAAAAGATTCTTTGTAAATAATTATTTTCCATTTGAAGTTCATCTGTGTGCATCATTCTTTTGAACTCAGGATTTTTAAATCTTTCTTTTATGTTATTCTGAATAAAGTATACTACCTCTAATGTGAATCTGCTTATAACAGAAGCTGAAAACAACTTAGTCTTATTTTCCATTTCACCACTTAGAAAACTTAAGGCAAGTTTTATCTCTAATAAGTATTAGAACCTACCATGTAAGATTTTTTTTAAAATTACTAAAGAGCAGAGTATCTGTAAAGTACCTTGCACATGTTTGGTATGAAGCCAGCACTAAAAATTGAAGCTATTATTTATTAACTATTACTGACATAAATGTATGCCTTCTTTTTTTTCCCCACCTTAGGAGGTGATTTATCCTACTGTTTGGCACTGATACTACCATGCATGTTCCTAATTCCATGTCCTTCTTCTTCAACCCTGTGATCATTAGCCAAATGCCTTAAATAGGAGAATTAATACTCAGTGCTTTTAATTCTTAAACTTTCATTCATTTGTAAATCTGACCAATAACCTAGTTTTGAAAACCAGTGAAAAATGGCCCCAGCCAATGTGCTTCAGTTGGTTAGCACATCATCCCGAAAGGTTGTGCGTTCGATTCCCGGTCAGGGCACATACTTAGGGTGCAGGTTCAATCGCCAGTCAGGTGCATAGGGAAGGCAACTGATCAATGTATCACTCTCATGTAGATGTTTGTCTCTCTCCTTCTCTCCTTTCCCTTCTCTCTAAAATCAATAAGTATGTCCTCCAGTGAGGATAAACAAACACACAATGCAATATGTAGTATCTTTAACTTATTTCCCACTCAGTAGCACTGGACTATTACCCCCTTGAATCCCATTCTTCTTGTCTGACTTCTCTAACACTCCTCAATCATGGCTGTCTTTGTAAATCTAAGGACACCTCTGCTTAGTGTTGTGTTTGCTTTTCTTTGTTGCTGTTGTTGTTTGCTTGCTTCTTTTGCTTTTTTTGAAATGGTAATAGACAAAGAATAGGGTTTGAAATATTAAGATGGTATACTCAAAGTAATATTTTGGGGAAATACTTTGCAGTGAAGAACAGGAAATATAAAGAATAACTAAGTGGGTGGAATTTATAGAAAAAAGGAATTACAGGTGAAGTTGTTAACTTGGGATAAGAAGTTCAGGTTGGGAGTATTGTGTTTGAGAGGTCTACAGAACACTTGAGTGGGAAGATCAAGTAAGTGGTTGAAACATGGAGTTCTAAGAAAACTGGTTGAGTTCAGAATTTGGCTGTGATCAACATAGAGGTTGTCATTTAAATATTTTTTAAAGGACTTACCTGGATATTTAGTGCACTAAGAAAAAAAGAAAGTAATAGAATTCTGGGAACGGAAATTCGATGGCTTGGTAGAAAATAGAAATCCTGGAACCGAGAAGCATCTGGTGGTTGATAATGGCAAGGTCTCTGAAGGTCTTCTGAAGCCAGAGAAAAGGTCATTCTATTGGGTTTTTATAAGGCATTGAGTGACCTGTGAGGTTTTACTTTCAGGAAAGGGATGTAATGTATAAGAAACTGAAACTGAAATGAATAGTAAGTTCAATAATAAACTTGGTGTTATGAAAGTTTAAATGGAAGACTCAATAGGAAGAACTGATAACCTGAATGGTGAGCTGAGGGTTTTTCCTTGGGTCGTATCTGGCAATGCCTAGGAATGAGCTCCTTGGACCAGAAGATTTAAGCAAAAGTGTAAAAATGTATTACAGCTCCCTGAATAGGGAGGGGAGCCCAATAACTGCTTACCGATGGAGTCTTGTGGTCCAGAGGTACAGTATATTTGCTACAGTCTGCTCTATGTCTATCCCTGTCTCACCAGATTGATTCCCTCCATTGTTCTCGCCCAGCAACAGACTTGAACTTTCCCTGTTTCTATGTGTCAGTTCACCTCATCATTGCAGACTCTTCCTAGTTCCACATGCCTCCCACCTTTGAGTCCAGAAACATTTACTGTTTCTGCATGGTTGGTTCCCGTGATTAGGCTTGTTCAAACTGCCATGTGTGCCCTGCCTATGTTCCACCTGCCTTTGTTTTCCACAGGACCCCGGCCCTATCTGCCTGTGTGTCACGTTAACCCTCTCAGAGGTGTTTTTTTTTTTCATTAATAATTAAAAATGTGGCCATGTTTGCAGGCCTAATATTGAATTGAAATTTGACTATAGATAAATAAAATAATTGATGGGTACAGTTGAGGGCTTCTCTGAAATTGTCTACTTGTCTTTTTAAGGGATTCAACTGACAGGTGACTTTTCTGTAGTGTTTAGGATCATGGGACTTAACATGGGGAAGAAAGATGTGAAATCAGTGGAATTGGGGGAGAAGAAATGATAGGAATAGCCTGGCAATACTCTGAGTTTAATGTGGAAATGGAGCAGTTTCAAGTGGCATTCAGGTCCAAGAGGCAACTCTGCATGTGAGGACTTTAGGAACTGTAAAGTGAAGGTGCCAGAAAGGGCTTGAAGATAAAGCAGAAGTTAAGTATAACTGGGTGTGGCTGTGATAAAGGAGATTAACACACTCTTAGTTATGGAGTTTGACCCTTGGCATTTTACCACCAATTATTAAATAACTAATAAATTCATCTGAACCAAAAAGCTTTAAAACTGAAGTGGGTTGTCTAAAATAGATTTGCAGAACTGCCCTCATTGTACAGTAGAGAAAGTGGAGAATTGTTGAGTGGTCTGAGTCACACTGTTCATGAATAACTAAGGCAACATTCACAGCATAGTATTGGGTTACATGTAACTTAAATAGATTATATCTTACTGATACTGAAGAGTGTTTTCTCTCACATGAAAAGTATCTGTGGAATTTGTCCTTTCCACAAAATGTACTTTCTACAGAAATCTGTTTTCTCCCATGGTAATAATTCACTAATTGATAACAAAGGTGCTTTTTTAGATAAAATACGAAGTTATGTAGAATAGCAAGTTTTGATTGGTTCTAACAGACTTAATAACTTTTAGCACATTTACGTTTTATTTAAAACTTATATTGATTGAAGTGTATCCTCAAATTTTATCACTGCCTAGAATTGAATAATTTCTGAATCACATTACTCTTTGCCCAGATAAATATTAGTTTCTTTTAATTTCAAAGAGCTCAATGGGAAAGTATTACTAATTTCTCCTTGTGTGTAGAATCACATACAAGAAGTGAATAGCTACATTGTTAGAGGAGATTACTGAGACAACCAATCCTACACCTTCATCCTTTAGATGAACAAAATGAGATGAAAAAGTTTAAATGTTTGGTCTTACACAACTTGTGCTATATGATTGGGGCCTTAGGTTTCTTAATTCTCTTGGCATTTTCATGTTCCTCCTATCCCAGGAATCTAAGTACTTGGTGACAGTAGCTGTGGATTAATGGAGATTCTGAGTCTCAATCTCCACTACAATTTATTTTAGTGTACATTTTCTCTCCTCTAACTATAATATGATATACTAATTAACTTTACATATTGATATTCAGCCCATTCATATCACATGAATGTAAGCAATTAACTTTGTGGTTGAAAAAAAAGCATCCCTAGAAAGGTGTAGCTGTGGATTAATGGAGATTCTGAGTCTCAATCTCCACTACAATTTATTTTAGTGTACATTTTCTCTCCTCTAACTATAATATGATATACTAATTAACTTTACATATTGATATTCAGCCCATTCATATCACATGAATGTAAGCAATTAACTTTGTGGTTGAAAAAAAAGCATCCCTAGAAAGGTGCAGCTAAACAAGATTAAATAAGTAGTTTTAGAAAATAATCACTGTATTGCAGAAAAATAAAAAAGAAACCATGGCCCAAGCCCACTCATATCAGCAAAGGCTCAAGGGAGCATACACTTCTACCCTCATAAGTATGTAATGAAGGCCTCTACAATTCCATTGGAATGGTTTCAATAGAGACCACAAGGGGAGCCTGTACTTGAACCCTCACTGGGTAGTAATACGATGCCCCAATCTTCTCTCTTTCCCCTTTGTTATGGTGTCAAAGGAAGTTTAATAAAGTCAAAATGATCATTATTACCTGACAGAAACGAGGTCACCACCCCCAATCCCTACCCCCACCCCACCCACACACACTGCAGCATCAGTAGAGACCACTTGGAGAGTCAGAAATCCCATCACCTCCCAATAAAATAATAACCCTCCCCTTCAATGGAGACCAAGTGGGGAAACCTGAATGTCTACCTCTACCAGGAAGTAATGAGAAAGTGCCCTTCTTTTCCCCTGATGGAGTGAGCAGTGTCAACAAAATCCAATTAATACAGAAGGTTTAAGTAAGACATAAAGTCTCAAAATATAAAATATTCATGTTTCAGCACCGAACAACTCATCAATCAAGTACCAGAAAGATCTCCAACTAAATGAAAAAAAGAAAAAAGAAATAGATACCAACACTGGGATGGCAGAGATGTTAGAATTAACTCTCTAAGATTTTTAAGTAGTCATTATAAAAATACTTCAACAAGCATTCATAATCATTCTTGAGTGAAATGAAAAAGTTGAAAGCCTCAACAAATAGAAACCTTTGCTAATAAATCAGATATAAAGAATCACCAAATGGAAGTTTTAAAACAAATAAACACAGTAAATACCAGTCAATGAACTCCGATATATAATGCAAGATACAAAAGTAAGAATCAACAACCTGGAGGATAAAACAATGAAAATTACCAAATATAAACAGAGAGAAAATAGACTGGGGAAAAAACAAACAAACAAAACCCAAAAAAACAAAAAAACCCAGAATCTCAGAAACCTGTTGGACTATCATAAAAGATCTAACATTTTTGTCATCAGAGTCCTAGAAGGAGAGGAAAGAGATGGTAGGCCTAAAAAAATACTTGAAGAAATAATGGCTAAAAACTCTGTAGATGTGACAAGAGACATGAACCTCAATTCAAGAAATTATTGAACTCTACACAGAAGAAAGACATGGAAATTCATACAAGGATATATCATAATTAAGATGAAAACTGAAAACAAAGAAAATATCTTGAAAGCAGTCAGAAAAAAAAAATATTTCTGTATTTTTAAGGGAAAAACAATTCAAATGGTAGTTGCATATGGAGGTAGCCTCCATTGACACATGAAGGGTAGGGTTCTCATTTTACTCAGAAATGGCACCCAGGCATTTATTCCAGAGAAATACAGACTAATGTTCACACAAAAGCCTGTACATGAACATTTCTAATAGCTTAATTTACAATAGTGTAAGGCTGGAAACAACCTAGATGTCCAACTGATGCATGGTTAAATGAACTGTGGTAGATCTATACCATGGAAAACTACTCAAAAATACAAAGGATCAAACTACTGATACATAGAATGTGGGTAAATCTCCAGAGAATTTTGCTGAATGACTAAAACCAATCTCAAAAGGTAACTTATTGTATGATTCATTTACATAACGTTCTCAAAATGACTAAATAAGTGGCTGCTGTGAGTTAAGAGAGGTGGGGGTTGGGAATGAAGTGGGTGTGGCTTCAAAAGGACAACATGAAGGGTTCCTGTGACTCTGGAAATGTTCTGCATCGTTACTGCATCAATATGCATCAATATCAGCACCCTAGTGGTAATATTATACTATACCTTTTTTCAAGATGTTACCATTGTGGGTAAAGGATGCATGAGATAGACCTGAATTATTTCTTAAAACTGAATGTGAATCTACAATGATTTCAAAATAAAAAGTTTAATTAAACAATCAAATTGCTAAGCTCGCTCTCTACTTTCCCTGACACTCATTCTACCACCAAAGGTTCCTGGAACAGTAACGTTACTCCCACGATATTAAAAACAAAAACAAAACAAAAAAGCAATTCTAACACACCATTAATCATAAATCCTTACCTGGGATGGAAGAGTGAAAATAATCAGATAACACCACATATTACATAATCCTGTGCTGCTCACCATTTCTACAGGCTGCTCAGGCCCCACCTGCTTCCTCCTCAGGCCACATGGGGTCCTAAGGAGCCCAGAGCCTGTGCCTCCCCTCCCACCCTCATCACAGGGAACCCGCTTGGACCCCAGGCCCACCTCCAACCTGGCCAGCCTCTTCCCTCACACCTGCTGGGACAGACTCATCTCACCGCCTGCCCTGGGGCTGCAGGGATAGAAGCTCCTAAGGCCCAGAAGCAGCTCAGCCCTTGTGGGATGGAGGTCAAAGGTGGGTGGGTGGGTGCCACTTGCTTGCTTGTGGAGGGCACGTGCCAGGGTGAGGGAGGCAGTCAGGGGCAGTCTGAGCCAGCACTGACAGCAGAGCCCAGCAGCCCCTCCATGCAGTCGCTCCACAAAGCTCTCCTGCTGGGCCAGGCAAGCGCCCCCTTAGGTCCTCTCTGCCTAAAGGCCGTGGCTCCTCCCTCGCCGCCTTCACGTGGAACTCAATATCTGACGAGATATTTCACTGTGCAGCCCCTATCCCCATGTTTGCCATCCATGTCCTTTCCCTTGTTTACTCTTTTTTTGTTCACAATACTATTGAGTTTGTGAGGTAGATATTTTAACTTTTTGTTAGTTTCCTTTTTTTTTTTTTTTTTTTTAATTTTCTGTAATGCTCAGGTAGAAGGTAACCTTAAGGGAAAGGAAAAGAAAATTCCCAGCCATATCAGCTTCAGCGTTTCTGTCCTACTGGAGAGCTGGCTCTTTCATTTATGCTCTCGCCGAGATTCAAACAACATGAATTACTGCAGTAGCCTTCAGTCTTGACACTGTCCAGTGCATCCCTTTATATTCATTTAGAGAGAAGTGTCTAAAATGGAAACCTGATTATATCACTCCCCTGTCTGAAATCAGTTAAATGTTTTCCAATTAAATGTAGGATTGCACAGTAGTGATTGAAAAAGTTCATTTGGGAAATTCAAGGATGGTTGAGTATCCTTAAAGACACATATAAACTTGGAGGTGGTAGAGTTATTCCTATTCCTGTGGGGTTTAGAGTGTGGTCTTGGGGAGAGGGGGAGTGGTTGTGACTTGGGGCACTCTGGAATTTGTGAGCAACATTTACAACTGCATGTGTCAGCCCTCATCCAGTCTGGACAAGTGAATTTCTCCAGCTGCCTTCAGAATTCCAGGTTCAGACACAGAGAGGCAGAATATGGGCTTTTCCCAGGATTTCTGTTTTTCTAGTAGTTTAACAATATTGAGAAACCTGGAAGTTTATTAGCATGAATGTGAAGACAAAGTTAGAATGGCAAGGGAGTGAAACAGAACAATATGTAAGAGTTTGTTCAAATTTATAACATTCCCTGGTATTTAGCTAAGATAATAGCCTCTGATTGGGGTGGGGGGGAGGGAGGATGTGACATAGCCTGGTGTCTAGGTGCTGAGAACAGGAATTTGAGCTCATGTAAAATCACTGACACATAAAATGATAAAGCTAGATGATATCTTAGTATGACACTTGGTATTATCTTAGTATATATTTAGTATATACTTTATAATATCTTTACAGATGTTTTATTCCAGGTAGACTGTGATTTATTTTGCTAATTTTAAACACATCTATCTCAAGAGGCAATGTAGATAATAATGTTTTACCATCCTATATAATAAATGGCTAATATGCAAATTGACCCATCAGTGCAATAACCAGTTGCTATGACATGTGCTAACCACAAGGGGGAAGATGCTCAACGCAGGAGGAGCACCACAGGGGGAGAGCCACTCAGCCACAAACCAGGCTCAGGGCTGGCGAGCACAGCAGCGGTGGTGGGAGCCTCTCCTGCCTCTGTGGCAACCCTAAGGATGTCCAACTGCCAGCTTAGGCCTGCTCCCTGCTAAGCCATCAATCAGACATCCCCCAAGGGCTCCCGGACTGCGAGCCCTTCATCTGGTTCCCGCTCCACCCCAGGGTTTCACCACACTATTGTCTATTTCCATGGACTATGCATATATGTTTACAAGTTCTTTGGGGAATCTCTCTTGGCCTCTCCATGCTGTCTCAAGGGAAAGAGTTCCTTCTCTTTTATAGATGCATAGCATTCCATTGTATAAATGGACCACCACTTTCTATAGTAGGTAGTAGGCCTTATATTGTAATGTGAATTGAAAATACGTTTAGGTTGTGCAGAAGCTGGATTTTAATGGCTATGATACTTCTTTGAAGAACATCACTAATGTTATTTTTAAACTGGAGCTAACGGAAAATATATCAAATAAAAAATTTGATAAAAAGATATATAATGGGAAAGTATCTTTTTAATTATTGGAGAGTAAAATTCATTAGGGCTCTTAGTAAATTTTTTATGTAGAGTTTTAAAAATAAAATTTATCCCAAATAAAGTTTATATATGATTATAGCTGAAATATCAACACTTTGTTGAAGTTGAATAGCTTATTTTCAATGATACATAAAGATTTTATAAAAGTTAGTGCTAAATTTTGGAACATGATTCATTCATTACCTGTTTATTGATAACCTACCATTATTCTAAGATAATGAGTCAAAACAAAGTCTCTATCAACACACACCCATACCACCCCTCCTACCTATACATATATACATACTTATATGCCTACTACAAATATATACATACCTATATAATTAGTATATCTACTAACATATACCTATTTACCTATTACACTTACACATATAAAAACTACTCATAAGGTACATATGCAGATATTTCCTGAGACTTAAGGGAAACTTCTAAATATGGAAATTAAAACTGAAGAATCAAGCCATTGTGAATGGGAAAGTAATTTTATCATTTTAATAATATATGAATAAACATGTTTATCCAACATTTAAAAATAAATAAAATAAGTATGACAAAATGTTTGTCATTTTACTTTATTTTTATTTCATTTATTTTATTATTTTATTTTAAATTTTTGAGAAGGCTTCCCGTCTGCATTATTACAACTTTGTCATTTTATATTATGTAATATTATGTAATTTTATGTGAAAGAACATTCATATTGGAACATGTGATCAATTTTTAATTAAGACTTTTCCAGAATTTTAATTGCATCTCTTCAAGTTTTTTTCTGTTATCTCTGAAGAATTCACCTTGCTAAAATGATTATTCAACTTTAAAAGCATTCTGTTTTCAAAATGTTGTGAAAGAAAAGGAGCTGCATCAATAAATTATTGAGCTCATTGTAAAATGGCACCACATACATATTCTGCTAGACCCTTTCTGTGCTTGCTGGAAACCTCACTTGGTGAGATGCATTGACTCTTTTAGGTTGTCAAGGCGCTCTTTAGTAAATGGCTTCATAGGGCATCAATTCCTATGCAAGTTGGTGCTGACTGCTCCTCTTCTTCAGCCATTCTTAAAAGTAGTTTGTTTGTTTTTTAAAGATCAGAAAAAAATATTCATCTTTCCTTTGTTGGATATACTGTATATCAAATGTATTCTGAGTATTTTTTTTAATTGATGCACATGCCTTACGAAAGCACGTTTTCCACCACACAGGGGAAATGTGACTCATGATTACCTGTGTTATCTCATCATTTTTATAGCTGATTATTATAGGATTTTTGTACTGGACAAAGATCAATTTAAAACAAGCTCAAGGAAATGATGTTATAATGTCTCTTGTTATCAAGTGGAATCAGTTTTATGTCAAATTTTGTCCTCCAACTATTTAAGTACATACTGTAAAAACTTGATAAACTATTCATCTAACATAAAGTGATCATGTTACATACAAATTAGAAAATACAAGAATGAGGAAAGTGGGTAAGGCAGGATGAAAAGTCACGAGTCAGGAAGAGAGGAGAAAGAAAAGAATGGCAATCAGTAAGCAAAATATTATGTTTAAACAGATAAGGAATAAAAATGTTTCGCCATTTTTATTGGCTCTGTGGTTGAGCATCAACCTATGAACTAGGAGGTCAAAGTTAGATTCCGGGTCAGGGCACATGCCCAGGTTGTGAGCTCCATCCCCAGTGTGGTGTGTGCAGGAGGCAGACGGTCCATGATTCTTCTCTCATCATTAATGTTTCTATCTCTCCCTCTCTGAAATCAATAACTGAAAGGGCGAGGGCTATGCCCTCCATCTTACCCTGGATCCTCCATGTTGGGGCAGAGGCCATGTGCTCAGAAGAGTGCCTTCTTCCCGGAAGCCCCTGCTGGCCACGCCCGGGATTTCTTTGAACTAACCAATGACAAGCAAGGGATGTGCGCGCCATAGAGATGACCACATCCTGTGTAACAAGACCCGACTTGTGCCTGGCCAATCAGCAGGGCCCACAGTCAGCTCCCCTCCCCTCACTATTAAAGCCCTGATTTTCTCATGGGTGGCACTCGGTTTCCGGTCGCTGCGTTGACTGGAGGCCCGGGTCGGGTTAGCTAACTCAATAAAGGACCTTCTGCTTTTGCATCGGACTGGCTCCCTGGCGTGGTTTCTTGGGGATCTTGAATTCTGGGCATAACAATAACCATACTAGTATATTTCAAAAAAAGAATAAAAATGTTTCAATAAAACAATCTATTGTTACTTCTCAGTTATCTGATCTCTTCTCTCAGTTTCCTTGATATTTGTGATGTTAGAATTTTAAAATTTTAAATCACTGTTCCTACATATGTAATATCCTCTCTTCCTTAGCACCAACTCATTTTTGTCAGCCAGGAAATATCCTTAAAAAATTGCTTCAATGAATGGAGGCAGATATATATATATGCTTTAGCAATTGACTAAATTAAGTGACTATGCTTTAGCAATTTTGGCATTTCAAGGAAAACATTATTGGTTCTATCAGTTTGCGGTTTTAGTAAGTCCTCCAAAGGAGTAGCTAAAAATCAATGTCAGATGGTTCTAAAGAAGGTTTTCGAATGATTGTCTCATTATTTGCTTACTTTGGGAAAAGTGTTCCTTTGGACAGTCAACATAACACTGTCACCATGTGTGCCTCTGGGCTATGACAGTCCCTGTGACCTTAGTGATAATAAAAGGATCATGTGGAACAGCTTTAGAGTTCTTAAAATACAGATTCCTCAAATTCTTTTAGCATATGAATTGCCCAAGAATCTAGTTGAAATACAGATTTTTGGCCCACTGCCTTTAAGATTTAGATCCATTACTTCTGGAGCTAGGTCTAGGAATCTGTTTTTGATGCATATCCAAATGATTCCTATGTAGCTTTTTAAAAAAATCTTTATTGTTGAAAGCATTACATATGATCCCTCCTTCCTCACCGCTTGGTTTCTCCCATCCCACCCCCTGTCCCCCACCCTAAGCCTTCACCACCCTATTTATTGTCTGTGTCCATGGGTTATGCATATATGCATACCAGTTCATTGGTTGATCTCTTCCTACCCACCCACCTTCCCCTGCCTCCCCTCTAAGTTCAACAGTCTGTTCCATGGTTCTACCTCTCTGGATCTATTTTTCTTCATCAGTTTATTTTGTTCCTTAGATTTCACATGAGTGAAATCATGTGATACTTATCTTTCCCGACTGACTTATTTCACTTAGCATAATACTCTCCAGGTCCATCCATGCTGTTGCAAATAGTAAAACAAACTTAACAAAAGGAAGTCAAACAATCCAATTAAAAAACAGGGAAAGGACCTAAAGACACTTCTCCAAAGTGGGCATACAGAAGGCCTAGTAGCATATGAAAAAGTGCTCAAAGTCACTAATGATCTGAGAGATGCAAATCAAAGGGACAATTGTTGTAATGTACCCTGGGAATCACAGAAGGATGCCTCAAGAAGTCAAATTAAGGAGTCACATTTATTGCAATCCGGGACTATGAGGGGCCATTCACAAATCTCATAGTGATAAGATGGTGGCAAAACCAGACTTATATAGGCAAAGATCACAAAGGTATTGATTACATCTCAAGGTTTGGAATGAGGACCATGGTTTGCAAAAAAGCAGTTGAAGCAGAATTAAGCATGTTAATTATAGTTTTGGGTCTGGGGTCACTGAATTGACAGAAACACCTTATCTAGAGCCCTCGGGTCTTGAGACCACTGAGTTGCCAGGAACTCATTATCTAGAGCCATCGAGGTAATTTAGAGTAATTGTGCTGTCCTGGTCTTGGGACCACTGAATCAAATGGAACGCATTATCTGTGGCCACTAAAACAATTTAGGATAATTGTGCTGTCCTGTTTCCCAGGTACAGAAGAATGTGCTTTCTAAAACCAGTAAGATAACAATCAATGGGATAGTCACGTTACAATCAATAAGGCATTCAATCGAATAGGATGATTTATACAATTCAGAAAATCAAAGTAACTTTTCTATTGTTAAGCCAAACAACAGGGTTAGAGTTAAACTACAGTTTCTACCTATGATTGTTGCTACCATACTTCACAATGAGGTACCACCTCACACATATCAGAATGGCTGTCAACAACAAATCAACAAATGACAAGTGTTGGCAAGGATGTGGAGAAAAGGGAACCCTAGTACATTGTTGGTGGGAATGCACACTGGTGCAGCCTCTGTATGGAGTTTCCTCACAAATAAAAATGGAACTCCCATTTGACCCAGTGATCCCACTTCTAGGAATATATCCTGTTAACGTAAAAAACCATTGAAACCTGTAAAGAATTTTTGTGAGTTTATTTGAGCCAAACTGTTGACATATGCCAGGAAGCAGAACCTCAACGAATTGAGATAGTGCTCCGGAGAATGGCAGGGTTACATCCATATTTATACATGAAATTCATTGGTGACAGATTTAAGGAGGTGGGATTAAGCGAAGTGGGGAAACCTCTGTGATAGGATAAAAAGTAAAATGATGGACACATACTTAGGTGGGTGCAGGATCAATTAACATGATAATGAAGGAATTTGTAATATCTGTCCTGGCCCCCAGAACATTTGGTTGTGCTCCAGGGGCTCCAGAATAAGGGAAGTTACAAGTTACCCAGACATTTCAAGGGTATGTTATCTTAGAGGCAAAAAGGCAAATGGGCTCAGTAAGGATCAAAGTTGATCTTGTCAGTGAAGATACTGGCTTAGGACATAACTGCCCACCATAACTGCTTTTTGTTAAAGTTTAATTTCAGACCATCCTTTGTGGTTATTTTAGGTCTCTGAGTCTGCTAGGCTGCCACTCAGGCCTTCCCTGAGCTTGTCAGGTCAGCGTGTGGCCCCTTTCATCCACAATCCTGAGAAATCAGAAACACTAATCAGAAAGAATATATGCACCCTTTTGGTCATAGCAGCACAATTTACCATAGCTAAGATTTAGAAACAGCCTAAGTGCCCATCAGCAGATGAGTGAATAAAAAACTGTGGTACATTTACACGATGGAATACTAAGCACCTGCAAAAAAGAAAGAACTCTTACCATTTTCTCTGTAGTTTCTTTAAGGACCTTCATTTTGGTAAAACATAAATAACCCTTGCTAGTAACAAGCCAGGAGGCTGCTTTTGTAGAAATGCCTATTCTAGGCATCAGAAATTTCAGGCATTATACAGTTTGGACAACTTTCTGTATCCATAATTGAAATAATTCAATAATTTAGAATTTCTGAAGATAAAAGTTAAGATCACCGAGACCACATTATTCAAAGAGAACTATATTCACTGCACATTTAACCTCAGTAAGGGTTGATAATCAAAACAAGTGTGTATTAAAATGCATTCCTTTGCACTCAGAAATCAGTAACTACTTGGCATCTTAAAATTCCCTTTTTAAATTAATAAATATGTTTTTCCAAGTAAGTAATGAAATTATACAGTCTGATTTTTTTGTTTTTTGTTTTTTGTTTGTTTGTTTTTTGGTCGTGATACTTTTCTTGTTTTGATTCAAAGATATTAAAAAAATATCAAAATGCTTGAAGCTTTTTCTTTGTTTCTGAGCAAAGTACATCATAAGTTGGGAAGTAAGAATACTAGTATTTTTGCTATGTTATGCCTTGGAAGATGACATTGGAAGTGCCAATACCATATTTTTCTTTTCTTTCATTCCATTATCTGTTGTGAAATGAACCAAAGTAGTGAAGCAGGAATTTTAGGGAAATATAGGCAGGCTTAGGGACTTTTTAGAATTGGGGTCCATGGAAAAACACAGGGCTACAGACTGGGAGAAGGTACATTTCCATCACGCAAGGAAGCCAGGTGCAGTTACATCTCCATAAGACAAGGGAGCAGCAACAGTTGCATTTACATAAGACAAAGAAGCAGCAACAGGTATATTTCCATAAGACAAGGGAACTGGAAGTAGCCAAGAAAGGCCTATATTTACAAAATAAAGAGAAGGAAGCCATTCAGATGGAAAAGGAGAAAGCCCAGAGGAATGGAAGGACTATGAGAGAGGAGGGCCTCAGGAATCACTATAGTAACCAATTCAAAGGGGAATATTGACCAATCAGAGGGGTTATCAGGCACAGGAACTGCAGCCTTTATAAGCCATGGGGAAAAGAACTCAGTGGGACCCTTTCCCCCTCCCTACGTGGGAGTTCATTCTGTGGGACTCTTCTCTCTCCCCATGTGGGAGTCTGTACTTGTTCTTCAATAAATCTCCACCTTTGCTATACCACGTTCTGTCTGTGGATCCATTCTTCAATTCCGGTGGACAAAGAATTTGGGTTCCAGTCCAACAATTCGGTATCTGTAGGAAATCTTTAATATTTTTCTTGTATTTATTCTCTTTATTTTTCGAATTATTGACTTAGATGTCATCAATTTTCCATATCTGAAATTCTAGAAATCAGAGGTCTATAAAAAATCAGACAATTCAAAGAGAATAGAAATTTGAACTGGAAGAATTTTACTTAGAAAACTGATTAGAAAAATGATTATTACAAGGTGCTGGGGAAACAAAAGTCCTGTTTCTCAAATGCACCCATTCACAGAATCATAGTTTACTTGCTAAAAATACAGGTTTCAGAGGTCATAGGTGGGTCCTGGAATCTATATGTTTAACAAGCCTATATGTTGCACAGGCCTTTGTGTGACCATACAACTCTTGTAGACATTGAAAAAGCATTCATTAGCTTGGAGGGGACATGTTTGCAAAAGTCTTCACAGCTGAATCTGGGAGGAATTGATGACCCTGGCTCCCAAATATGGGTGAGTCTTAGCTTTATAGCCACAGTGCTTTTATAGTCTCTATAAACTTTAGTTACAGTACAATAGTACAATTCTCCTACAATAAAATATACACATTTTTGTTAGGTTAGGTGGCTCAGGAGGCGGCGCAAGAAATAGAGAGTCCAGTGAATCAGAAAAGAAAGGAAAGGAAAAGGTTTATTTCTGCGTCCCCAGGAGACCCACGTACCCCAAGGACAGGGCACGTGGATTCACCCCAACAGGGAGGGGGGTGCTTTTTTTTATACTGCAGTTGGGTGAGGGGCGGGGACATGAGCTGAGGTATTCAGTTGAGGAAGTTTCAGCTGCAGGGGTCAGCCACGTATTCAGGAATGAGTCAGTATCTGTGTGTGAATTCAGGGAGAAGCCTGTATCTGTGTCTGGCATGCTGATCTGCCAGAAATGCCAGGGGGAGTCCATTATCTTGTCACATGTCTGCATGTATCCGATCCTGGGCTCTTTCCGACCTAACAATTTTAAGTGTGCCTTTGAATGAATTTTGTCTCTATACAGTTCTTTTGTTTGTTTGTTTGTTTGTGGGTTCTTTGTATGTTAATCCTCACCCAAGGATATTTTTCCATTGATATTTAGAGAGAGTGGAAGGGAAGGGGAGAGACTGAGAGAGAGAAACATCGATGTGACACACATCTATTGGTTGCCTCTCTCACACCAGGACCAAAGCCAGTGATTGGATCTAGCCTGCAACCTCCCTATGTGCCCTTGGCTGGCATCAAACCCGGGGACTCTTCTGTCTGCGGGTTGATGCTCTATCCACTGAGCCAAACCATCTAGGGCTCTATACAGTTCTGATGGTGAAATACTTGGTGCATAATAATGTTTTAAGAAATAGTTATTACACGTTTAAAAAATGAAAATAATTCTCCATTTTAATTTTTAGAAACCTTAAAAGCAGAAAGCCTCAGAAAATGCCTTGTCACATTTGTTGGTAACTTCCAATAGTTGATTGTATGAATGCCTTCAAATCTGATTGCTTGGTAGTACAGAAAACACATTATTTTCCATGAGCCTCTTCTATGTTCTTCTTTCAGTGTTGAGTTGAAGTTCCACATCCGAAGACATTACACTGAAAGGCATAGAATTCAATAATTGCAATGATAGCGTCGGCTTATGTAGTGCCAACAAGAGGGCACACAAGCCCCTCCCCGCTGCCCAGAGCTTTGGTAGTGTCCCCAAAACTCCACCCCCACATCCCATTTCTTTCTGTACAAATGCTTAAACCTGTGAGCATGCTATTCCTCTCTATGTTAATCAGTTTTCTCCATTTGAGCTGTGGGAGAGGGAAGGTCATTGGAATCGTAGGTTGTAATCTTGTGCCAACCAATAAAAACCAGTATTTCATGCAAAAAAAAATAATTGCAATGAGTTTATTCAATTTTCAAAAATACATGACAATCCCGACAATTTTGACAAAGGAACTAAAGAATACTAGAGAGATTATCTTTAAAAATCACAATCAGATAACCTTCTATGTTACTTTTGCAGAAATTTATGAGACTTTTGCCAATACTACAGAATGCTATGTATAAGACCATGTTATTTCTGAAAATTATGTAACTCCCACACTTCACAATTATTTAGGATATTAAGACATGCTTATTCTAGGTGTTGTGAACTGAATAGGCAGTAGAGGGTAGATAGTGCTATCAAGCATCATCCAAATCATATCTTTACCCAGAAAGCCTATATAAAACCAGAATATACTAATGGGCAACCCCATAACTTAGGGATTTATTTAATTTATATTTGCTTAACAAATAACAGTGAACACATTTTTTTTAATTTTACTGATTGTTTACAGAGAGGAAGGGAGAGGGATAGAGAGTTAGAAACATCGATGAGAGAGAAACATCAATCAGCTGCTTCCTGCACACCTCCTACTGGGGATGTGCCTGCAACCAAGGTACATGCCTTTGACCGGAATCGAACCGAGGACCCTTCAGTCTGCAGGCCGATGCTCTATCCACTGAGCCAAACTGGTTAGGGCAACAATTTTGATTCTTTAAATAGATAGCCTTAATCTATGTTTTATCACCAATTACTACATAGGTTCAGTGGTTAAGAACATCTTCTAACTCAATGATTAAGAATGAACCCTACCTGGTTTGGCTCAGTGGATAGAGCGTCGGCCTGCGGACTCAAGGGTCCTAGGTTTGATTCTGGTCAAGGGCATGTACCTTGGCTGTGGGCACATCCCCAGTAGGGAATGTGAAGGAGGCAGCTTATCAATGTTTCTCTCTCATTGATGTTTCTAACTCTCTCTCCCTCTCCCCTCCTCTCTGTAGAAAATCAATAAAATATATTAAAGAAAAAAAATGCTCAGTAGATTTTAAAATTCTTTTTAAGTACAAGTTTTTAAGTTCTAAGGTAAGGTTTGTAAGTAATATATGTATTTAAATAATTTACTTTGTCTTTAAATAAATGTCTATTGACTGTCCTGAAGTGATTGTTTATTTCACTTCATCGTTTTTTATTTAAATCACCTTTTACATAAGTGGAGTTAATTCCTTTTATATTTTACTACAAATGTACTTTTTATGACTTTTTTAAAATCTGATAATACTGCCAATTTGTTTTTTTAATATATCAATGAGGCTTTTATATTTTGTTTGTTTGTTTAGTAATTATGGGCATAAGGTACTGCTCTTCTCCTTTTCACCACCTAATTTTGATTTCAGACCAATGCTTATGAATATGAAAATGCATGTTTGGATAGTAAGAATGAGTCATTTATCATCCTGATAAAATAAACTTACTAATCGAGGGTGTTATCTGTGGTCAGCAAACCGTGGCTCGCGAGCCACATGCGGCTCTTTGGCCCCTTGAGTGTGGCTCTTCCACAAAATACCATGTGCAGGTGTGCATGTACAGTGCGATTGAAACTTCGTGGCCCATGTGCAGAAGTCGGTATTTTGTGGAAGAGCTGGTATTTTGTGGAAGAGCCACACTCAAGGGGCCAAAGAGCCACATGTGGCTCACGAGCCGCTGTTTGCCGAGCTGCAGTTTGCCGACCACTGTTTAGCTTTAAGGAAAAAAGTTAGTAGCCTTGAATTGGATTTGGCACTGGATGCCATATACATTGATGGTCTACATATAAGTTCTTCAAGAAAACCATTTGTATGAGTTAGGCTACAGTTTCTTAGTCAAAGTGACTGTGAATTCCAATGTTCTCCAACCAGAATCATTTCTAAAGTTTATGTTTATTATATAGCATTTACTATACTAATTTGAGGAAAGTAGATATAAAGTTACTTCAAATATTCCCCAAACAGTTAAAAGTTAAAGAATGAGTAGAAAGAGACATACTCTCTTCACCAAAAATAACATAGCTGTTCAATTTACTAATTTCCAGTCCATGTTGTGTCATTTATTGTTAGGTATCCTGAAACTTACTTCTAAACCCCCTCTCCCACAAGAATCCAAGACAAAAGTAAATCCTACTTATTTTTACTTTTAAAATTATTTTGGTAAGTAATACTTCCTAAAAAGAGGCTGAAAATATATCATAAAAATGAATGACATGTTTCAGCTTTCACAGATTTAAGTCAATGAAAGGTTTAAAAAACCCTCTAACATTAATATACTGTAATCCCCAAAGTATTTAAGGCTGTTTCATGTTATCTATAATAATAAAAGTGTAATGCTAATTAGACCAGATAGCCGAACGACCTTCTGGACATCCTTCCAGACAACCTTCTGGAAGAAGCTGGGGCTGTGCACAAATTTTGTGCACCAGGCCTCTAGTATAATGATAACTAAAAGTTCATGTTAATCAAGAACGATTTAAGAACACTTAAGTGTGTATTTATCATTTCATATTTTCATAAAGGAAATTCTGTTTGAGAATTACTCTATGTTGTTCTGAATAAGTTATTAAAATTAATCAGACAACAGATCTGGTCTTTTCTATTTGTAATAACCTTATGTCTCTGACTAAATCACTTAACCTTTCTGAGTCTCAGGGCCTTCACTGGCACTGCTAAGAGATAGACACTGTTATTTTATAAATTATGTTATAAATTATGAAAATTAAGTGTAGATGTGTTAAGTCACTTATCAAGGACAAAAAGCCAAGAACTACCAACAAAACCTTAGACTGAGGTTGTGGCTCATGACCCAATTTACTATAACACAGTGTCTTCCATAAAAATAAGATTTTTATCTTTGTTTTATATTTGAGATAGATTGAGACAGAGAGGTTAGAGTATTCAACCAAGATTATAGGGTTTATAAATGTCAAAGCTGAGACTTGTATACAGAGCTTCTAATTCTGATTCTAGTTCTTTCTTCTGTACCAAGCAGTCTACCAAAGTGAATGCCTCATGAAGTTTAGTAGTACTAAGGAAAAAACCCCCAAACCTCTAGAAACAATGCTTGGAGAGAAAGAGAAAAAGAGAGAGAGAGAGAGAGAGAGAGAGAGAGAGAGAGAGAGAGAGAGAGAGATATGCACACTTTATACAAATTATAAATAAATATGTGATTTTTATATATTTTAATATATAGTTTCCAGCAGATTTAGTCCCCCTCCCCCCCTCCAGATTTGGTAATACATGTACATGCTGCATATTATTCACACTATTTTGCTCCTTGGTTTTCCCCTTGGAGGAACTGCCAATTAAATCACTTTATATCTGTTTTATTCTTAATGGCTGCATAAAATCCTGTTTTATATGTGCACCATAGTTATAAAATCACAAACTTGTGAATTCTAATTTTTGCTATTATTAACAAAACTTCAGTGAATATACATCATTTGAGTGTGTGCAATTATCCTACATAATAAAAGCCCAGCAACCGAATGGCAGACCAGAACAACCAGTCGACCAGTTGCTATAATGCACACTGACCACCAGGGGGCAGATCCTCAACACAGGAGCACTTTCTCTTTGTTTAGAGTGTTTGGGGCAAAGAAGATTATTTATATTTTTATATATTTTATTTATCAATCTTTTTTTATAGCTTTGAGTTTTGAAATACTCTTACTGTCAATGCATTTCATATTCAGTTTTCCTTCTTTTAAAAGTAGAAGAGAATGAATAAGAGAACTTCTTGTTTTCTTTTAGTACCTTTATGTTTTTTTTGTGTTGGTTTTTATTGTGTGTGTGTATGTGTGTTAAAATTCTTAATTTAGTTGGGAATTATTGTGGAGAAGGGTTTAGACATAACCTCAGTATCTTTTTCTCCAAATGATTACCTTCTTTTTCTAACACTCTTTATTAAATAACTAGAGGCCCAGTGCACAAAAATTTGTGCACTGGTGGGGGGGTGTCCCTCAGCCCCACTTGTGCCCTCTCACAGTCTGGGACCCCTCGGGAGATAACGACCTGCTGGCTTAGGCCCGCTTCCGGGTGAGAGAGGGCAGGACCAATCTCTAGGTGCCTGCCCTGCAGCCCCTGGTCAGACTCAGAGCAGGGCCGATTGGGGAGTTGGGGCATCGCCCCCAGTCATGCACAGAGCAGGGCGGATCGGGAGGTTGCGATGCCACTCCCAGTCTCGCTCAGGGTAGGGCAGATTGGGGGGTTGGGTGCTGCCCCTTGTCACACTCAAGGCAGGGTTGATGGGGAGGTTGCGGCGCCACCCCCTGTCATGCACAGAGCAGGGCCAATCAGGGGGTTGGGGAGCTCCCCCTATCAGGCACAGAGCAGGGCTGATCAGGGGGTTGGGGCGCCTTCCCCTGTCACGAACAGAAGAGGGTGGATAGGGAGGTTGTGGCCCCATCTCCTGTCACACACAGAGCCACAGGGCGATCAGGGGGTTTGGGCGCTGCCCCCTTGTCACACTGATACAGGGGCCAGGAGGCCTCGCTGCTCAGCTGATCCCAGTGCTGGGAGGCCTCGCAGCTCCGCTTAAAACAGGGGCAGTTAGGCCTCACTGCTCCTCTGATCGTGGTGCTGGAAGGCCTCGTGGCTCCACTGATCCTAGTGCTGGGAGGCTCCGCTGATCCTGGTGCCAGGAGGCCTCGTGGTTTCGCTGATCCCGGTGCTGGGACGCATATTACCCTTTTACTATATAGGATAGAGGCCTGGCTCATGGGTGGGGGCTGGATGGTTTGCCCTGAAGGGTGTCCTGGATCAGGGTGGGGGTCCCGCTTGGGTGCCTGGCCAGCCTGGATGAGGCGATGATGGCTATTTGCAGCTGGTCACACCCCCTTCAGGATAGGGGTCCCCACTGGGGTGCCTGGCCAGTCTGGGTGAGGGGCTGAGGGCCATTTTCAGGCTGGCGGGTGACTGAAGCTCCCAACCCCTCCTTTTTTTTTTTTTTTTTTTTTTTTTATTCTAGGATTAATTCATCTTCTATGGCTGTCACTGGAACTGAGAGCCGGCTTTAGCTCTGAGGCTCGGCTTCAGCTCTGAGGCCTCAGCTGCTGAAAGCAGGTCTCTGGGTTTGTTTGGGTTCTATAATCGAAACTCTGTTTCAACTCCAGCTCGGCCGGCTGGCTGAAAGCAGCTGAAAGCATGGGGTTTGTTTAGCATCTATAATTGCAACATTGTTTCTTAGAGTGCAAGCTCAGAGGTCAGCTGCAGCAGGCAGGGAACTTTGGCTTCCTCCATCACTGGAGCAAGCAAGCCTCCTGTTCGCTTTAGCTGCCTGGCTGTCGGCCGCCGTCTTGGTTGGCAGTTAATTTGCATATCGCCCTGATTAGCCAATGGGAAGCATGTCGGAGGTACAGTTAATGACCATGTTTGTCTATTATTAGATAGGATCTTTAATTTTCCCACAGATTTGAAAGACAAACTTTGTGGTTCAGATATTTTCCCCAGTATTTTATAATTTATTTAATAGTTGTCTTCCACTTGTTATCCAACTTTATCATATCAGGGGGGCATTCTAATATTTCCTAAGCCTTTGAATTACCTTGAAAGCTGTGAGCACTAGTTTGACCATATGAAATCGTTCGGTTAAATGTTTATTTTAGTGAATCTTGCATTAGTATGATTTAGTTAATGATTACTGGTAAAGACATAGAGTAAAAAAAAAATCAAGTCAGCAAAAAGGAACACCTGTCCATAAAAATCTTGGACAATATAACAGTGGCACATTTAAAAAGAGCTAATCATTAAATATTAGAGTTGGCATTTGGAAATTCTCAGGTTTATTTAAACATTTTAGAATTTTTGGAGGTGGGTGGGGTGTCTTAGATAGACTGTAAAAATGCCCTTAGATATGCAACAATATGTATCTTTTGCACTCATTTTTAATTATCTACTTAATAAAAAAAAATGGTTACCCCTTTTCACATCTGTAGTCTCTGTAGTTGCAAGTGAAAAGAAATATGCTTTCTTTGGCAAAGAGCCTCATCAGAAAAAAGTCACTATTATAACACGTGATTCCTGCATGCACATGAGCTAATATCATAAATAAAAATGACCCGGTGACCTCTGGGACTTCACCCAGGCAATTCAGATAGTGCTAAGAAATTGTTCACACCCAGATTGTACACAGTTGTATTATTTACTGCTCAAAATATGTGATAGGCTAAACTCCAAAGTTATTCATGGTGTAAGGCACAGACCATGCCCTTCAGAGATAGATTTCTCGGGCTTTTCCATTCACTGTGTACCTAGGTACATTGAACCTTGCTTTCTCCACCTGGAACTCTAGAACAACTGTTCATTTCATGTTTCTGTTTTATTAGGTAAAATAAAATAATGAGAAAAAATAGCACAGTGCTTTAAATAAAGGATTAGTGAATGTGAACTTCTTTTCCTTTTCTCTCCACTGGAAACTGTTTTCATCTCATAATACTAGATGTTTTAGCTCACTTTCACTATTTTCTATAATAATTCTCCCAATATATTATTATAATTATGACTAGAGGCCCAGTGCACAAAAATTTGTGCAATAGGGGAGAGGGGGGATTCCTCAGCCCGGCCTGCACCCTCTCGCAGTCTGGGACCCCTCGGGAGATAACAACCTGCTGGCTTAGGCCTGCTCCCGGGTGGCAGAGGGCAGGCCCAATCCCTAGGTGCAGCCCCTGGTCGGGCTCAGAGCAGGGCTGATTGGGGAGTTGGGGCACCGCCCCCTGTCATGCACAGAGCAGGGCGGATAGGGAGGTTGAGATGCCACCCTCAGTCACACTCAGGGTAGGGCCTATTTGGGGATTGGGGCACCGCCTCCTGTCACTCTCTAGGCAGGGTCGATGGGGAGGTTGCAACGCCACCCTCCGTCACGCAAAGAGCAGGGCCAATCAGGGGGTTGGGGCGCTGCCCCTGTCACTCACAGAGCAGGGCCCATCAGGGGGTTGGGGAGGTCCCCCCTGTCATGCACAGAGCAGGGCCAATCAGGGGGTTGGGGCGCTGCCCCTGTCACTCACAGAGCTGGGCCCATCAGGGGGTTAGGGTGCTGCCCCCTGTTATGCACAGAGCAGGGCTGATCAGGGGGTTGAAGAGCTCCCCCCTGTCACTCACAGAGTAGGGCTGATAGGGGAGTTGGGGCACCTTCCCCTGTCATAAACAGAGCAGGGTGGATAGGGAGGTTGTGGCCTTGCCCCCTGTCACACACAGAGCCGCAGGGTGATCATGGGGTTTGGGCGCTGCCCCCTGTCATGCTAATTCCGGTGCTGGGAGGCCTCTCGGCTCCGCTGATCCCGGTGCTGGGAGGCATATTACCCTTTTACTATATAGGATAGAGGCCTGGTGCATGGGTGGGGGTCCCCACTGGGGTGCCTGGCCAGCCTGGGTGAGGGGATGATGGCTACTTGCAGCTGGTCACACACCCTTCAGGGTGAGGGTCCCCACTGGGGTGCCTCGCCAGTCTGGGTGAGTGTCTGAGGGCTGTTTTCAGGCTGGCAGGTGACTGAAGCTCCCAACTGCTCCTTTTTTTCTTTTTTTTTATTCTGGGCCAGCTTTAGCTCTGGCTCCAGCTCTGAGGCCTCTGCTGCTGAAAGCAGGTATCTGGTTTGTTTGGGTTCTAAATCGAAACACTGTATCAACTCCAGCTCTGAGATCCCAGCTGGCTGAAAGCAGGTTTCTGGGGTTTTGTTTAGCTTCTATATCTGTAACAATGTTTCAAACTGCAAGCTCAGAGGCCGGCAAGGCAGGCGGGGAATGTTGGAGTCCTCCGTCAGTGAAGCAAGCAAGCCTCATGTTAGCTTCAAGCTGCCTGGCTGCCGGCCGCCGGCCGCCATCTTGGCTGGCAGTTAATTTGCATATCGCCCTGATTAGCCAATGGGAAGGGTAGCGGAGGCACGGCTAATTACCATGTTTCTCTTTTATTAGATAGGATGTACTTTTATTTCTGAAAGTGATTTCTTGTGGAAACTAGCTTTTAAATGTAGATTCCTTTTTCTTTAAGAGCAAGGTAACTTTATAATGTGACCTGAAATAGCCAAATATTTCATGTAATTGATTTTATTTTAATAAATATATTAATCTATATAATCTAATATACAAAATGTCCCCTCAGGAGTTCAACTGGGAGGAGTTTGATAGCTCCCTATGACCTGCGCTAACCACCAGGGGGCAGCGTGGAATTAAGGAAGGCCCCAGCCAGCAGCTGGAAGGTCCTGATCACCGGCCAGGCCTAGGGTCTCTACCTGAGCATGGATTTCGTGCACCGGGCCTCTAGTTTTTATAATAAAAAACAACATAGATTCACATATATCGAATATTTTTTAATGTTTAATTGTTTGACCCATGACTCTGCTGCTTCCTAGTGCGTCACCTCTGGTAGTTCACATAGCAACTAAGATCAAGGAAAGAGACTATCTACTCCCTTTTCTCCTGAGGCATGGTCCTTATTTTCCATGGTTTTGAGCCTTCCCTTCATTGGGAAGGGTTTTGAGATGTTATTGCTATCATTTTATTTTAGCCGATCTCTATTTAAGGTAAAAGAGACTATATTGAATGACCTTCAGTGCTTTCTGACATGAATGCTTTGCTAAATGCTAACATCTAATAATAATATTATACAGAGGCATTATACACAATTTAAAATTAATCAATGGTGTCTTTTTTGAACATCTTCTTCAATATTTGGTTTTATATACTTTTGACATGTTGATAGTTGGCAAGCTGTCCTTTAATTTCAAAGTTTATTACTCTGTGCTCATAAACTGATTTAGTGGGTTTTAATTGTGACTTTAAATATCTCAAAATAAACTCATGTGTGCACAATGATTTTATTATTCTTCCAAGCTGGCATTTACTTGTCAAATAGAATAGTTTCATTTTTGCTATTGTAGACTCATGTTCATTAACTTACCCATCAACCAACAGTTATTTATCAAGTGTCTGCTCTATTTTCAGAGTGGGCTTTAAAGAAAAAGTAAATGTTTCATGATATATGGGGAGAAAACATATGATTTAGAATGTTTTTCAAATTATATATCAGAATAGGATTGGACCAAAATTTTCCTGGGTGATTTGGGGGTAGACAGTACTTTTGGTCTCAATGCAACTATCTCTAAAATGGGAATTAAAAATTCTATTTACCAGACTTTGGTAAAGATTGAAGATTGAAGATTACCTTATTTAGCACATAATATTCATGGCTAAGTCCTACACACCTGAAACCACTAGGGGAAAAAAAAATAAAATTTACCTAATTTTAAATGAATTTAAAATGGTTGTAGAAATACTGAGACAATAAAAACTCTTAAGAGCTTAGATAATCAAAGCACTCCATGAAAGAACTGCAACATGAAGGTCGATTTTGAGGATGGTAACTATGGAAATGGTGTCACTAAGAGATTGAATCATTTTAGGAGAAAGTGAGCTCTTCATATTTTTCATGATTGTCAAGCAATATTGAGTTAAATCTTAAAAGAGAAAACAGCAAAATAATATGTTTATTGACTTTTGAAATTACTTTGGAGCTCTTGTCCTTTCTCAACATCCTGACCCTCAGAGATTCATCCTTCAATTGTCATCTCTATACTAAAAATTATTGAACTTGTTTTTCTAGTTTAAATCCTATCTGGAAAGTAGAGGTGAAATTCCAATTATATTTTAAATAATGTTCTGGCACAAAGAAATATTTCATTTACAGATTGGGTACATTTAAATAAAAGTTTTTTGACTCCCCTAACTTATTCTCTTACCCCCAATACTGTATCCCTTTGGAATAGGAAAGCTTTGTGGAACAGGAAAGTATCCTTATGTTTTAGTAATGTGCACTTTCTAAAAAAAAGTCTAAGGTAAACTTTAAACTAAACATAATGCATTGCTTTTTATGACCCCAAATTATAACTGCAAATAAATTAATTGTTTTATATTGCCAATTTTTAAAATAAAAAAGTTATATCGAACACAGATGATTCCATCTTCTTTTTTAAAAAATATATTTTTAGTGATTTCAGAGAGGAAGGGAGAGGGAGAGAGAGATAGAACATCATTGATGAGAGAGAATCATTGATCAGCTGCCTCCTGCACACCCAGCACTGGGGATGGAGTCTGCAAACTGGTGTGTCCCCTGACCGGGAATCAAACCCTGGTTCATAGGTCGATGCTCAACCACTGATCCATGCCAGCTGGGATGATTCCATCTTCTTGAAGTCTTTTATTTAGCAGACAATTATGAGTAGAGACAGTCATATTTATGTCCAGTAGTTGCTCATTAGGACAAGTTGTGTCTTTGAGATGTGCATATTATGAACATCAATATAATCAAATGCTTCATTCATGATTTAATAATTGTTTTAAGTTGAACAAATAATTTCAAAAAATGGGCAATAATTTTCCCCCAATTTTATCCTAGCTACTAACATCTTTGATTATTTTCTAATTACACCAAATTCTCAATATTAGTTTTTCTCAAATTGATGATAATAAACTTAATGTAACCCCTCAAGTGTCTTTCTCATCTCATAAAATGAATATCTACATGCTAATGATTTATTTTCCAGCATCTTTTTCTCATATTTTCCCAAAATGCCTGTTTTTAAAAGGATGAAAAATTCTATATAAGAAGAAAAGGATAATGGATAATATTTAGAGTACTTGCATTCATTTCTGAACACACATGCAGATGCACACACACACAGACGTTCTTGGGTTATAAGGTTGAATTATTGTCATTCAATTTTATCTCTTCTTTTCAGGCTTATTTACTTTTTCAGGAAGTTGTTCAATATACCATCTGTTCAGCTGATCATTCAGGACATGCAATAGGGAATGGCATTTAAGGTTTCACTAGAGGAGTGTAATCAAAGTCATTGACAATTAATTTTTATCAAGTGGTCAATTTAGTGAGGCAATGACACTCTAGCAAATGTATACAATTTATCTGTGCTGATATAGTCTGACTTTATTTTTTAAACATATTTTTATAGATTTCACAGAGGAAGGGATTGCGAGAGAGCTAGAAACATCTATGAAGAGAGAGAATCATTGATTAGATGCTTCCTGAATGACCCCGACTGGGGATCTAGCCCACAACCTGGGCACGTGCCCTGACCAGAATGGAACTGATGACCTCTTGGTTCATAGGTCAATGCTCAACCACTGAGCCATGCCAGCTGGGCTAGTCTGACTTTATATTATAACTATAGTATCAACATCCTGGGGAAATAATTACAATAGTATCATTGTAAATTTTTTGTATATTCTAAAAATAGGGAAGTTTGCTAATAACATAAAATTGTATCATTATCGCCTGTGTTCTCATTTACTTGGACAATTTTTCTATTGTGTCATGAAGAGGTTAATAACTTAAGGCTTTTTGTACCCAATGCAAGGTCATTTGTACTTTACTACTATGAGTCAGTGATTGTAGAAGTGGGAGTATCATTAATCTCTTTATCCTCTTTGTTGCAAAGTTGGCATTAATAACATATTAACAAGCTAGAGTGGTCATAATCTCAAAATATATTGCAGTACATTGAGCTCCTCAGGTACAGCGCTGGGACAGGTGTGAGCAGAACAGTCACTGGGTGACTGCTTGCTGAGGAGAAGTAATTAAACATGGGCAAAGAGATCCTAAGGAGCCAAGAGGCAAAATATCATCATATGTTTTCTTTGTGCACAAGAAGAAGCACCCAGTTGCTTCAGTCAGCTTTTCAGAGTGTTCTAAGAAGTGCTCAGAGAGGTGGAAGACCATGTCTGCTAAAGAGAAAGGAAAACCTGAAGACATGGCAAAGGCAGACAAGGTATCCCTCCTCAAATGGAAACTAATGAGAAATTTAAGGATCCCAATGCACCTCAGAGGCCTTATTTGGCCTTTTTCTGGTTTTGTTCTATCACTCAAAAATCAAAGGAGAACATCCGGCCTACCATTGGTGATGTTTCAAAGAAGCTGGGACAGATGTGGAGTCACAGTAATGTAGATGACAGATAAGCAGCCTGATGAAACGAAGGCTCAGCTGAAAGAGAAAAACAAAGTATGTTGCTGCATACCAAGCTAAAGGAAAGCCTAATGTAGCAAAAAAGGGAGTTGCCAAGGCTGAAAAAAGCAAGAAATAGAAGGAAGAGGAGAAAGATGAGGAAGATGAAGAGAATGACGATGATGAGGAAGATGAAGAAGATGAATAAGTTGGTTCTAGTGCAGTTTTCTTTTTCTTATCTATAAAGCATTAACCCCCCACCCCTGTATACAACTCACTCCTTTTAAAGACAAATATTGAAATGTAAGGCTGTGTAACATTTGTTTTTAAATTGTATAGTGTCCTTTTTTTTTGTACAGTTGACACACTGTGGAATATGTCTTTAGACAGCCCTGTCCTGGTGGTATTTTCAATAGCCACTAACCTTGCTTGGTACATTATGGAGGTTGTTAACTGGCATGAAAATTTAAAGCAGTTTCTTGTTGATGCACAGCACATATTAGTTATATATGGGGATGGTGGTTTTGTGTCTTTGGTTTTTTTTGTTTTGTTTGTTTGTTTGTTTGTTTTTTCCATTTTCAATCCTCTCTGATGCAGCTTATAGGAAATAATTGTTGTTCTGTTGACTGAATACCATTCTAATTGAAAAAAAAAGTTGCAGCTGTTTTCTTGACATTCTGAATGGTTCTAAATAAATATAATTTTTATTAGAAAAAAGAAACTCAAAATATAGTGAGTAGGCTACCTGGGGATAGTTTCTTAGTTCACTGGTCCTGCATTGTCTTGGAAAACTTGAGCTAAATGAGCTTGTGGCCTATATTTTCCTCCTAAAAATTTATATTTCATGAAATTAATTCTGATATGGGTAAATACTAAAATAAATATTGGGACATTCGGATGTAATTTGTTTTCTTTTTTTATTAAATTTATTGGGATGATGCTGGTTAATAAGATTATATAGGTTTCAAGTGTACAATTTCTTGATACATCATCTGTATATTGCACTGTTTGCCCACCACCCAAAGTCAAATCTTCTTCTGTTACCATATATTTGATGCTCTTTACATTTTACTATTTCTCCACTCCCCTTCCCTTTGGTAACTGCTGTTATCGGTATCTATGAGTATTTGTTTGTTAATTATTCATTTCTTGCTTTCAGTTTTATATCCCACATATAAGTGAAATCATATGGTCCTTAACTTTTTTTATCTGACATTGTCTTAACATGATATTCTCAAGGTCCATCCATGTTGTTGCTTCCTATTGGTTGGGGTTAATGAATAGAGCCAGAACTAAGGTGGGAGGAAGTATGGAATAAAGGGAACAAAAGAAACTGCTGAAGCCAAAGAACAGTTCACAGAACTAGAGAGGGAAATGTGGATATGAAAGAGAAGATATGTAATTTCGATTTACAGAAAGCTTTTTAAATAGGAAGACATAAAAGATATGCACATAAAAGGAAATCTAACAGATGACTGAAACTTGACAGAGATTAAGTTTCATTTCAGTAACATGGGAGGCTGGAAGGAAAGTTTGCCCTTATCTTTAAAAGAAGGGAAAAAATGGGTAAACAGCTAATTAATTGCTTATTTTGAACCAATCAGAAAAATGAAATTGCAGGGATAACATAAAAACTAACTTCAATTTTAATAGTGATCTAGGTTGTCATGAATATTCATGACTTCACAACTTTTCATTGCTGAATAACACTCCATTGTATGCATATGCCTGGTGTTGATGGGCACCTGCATTATTTCCAGTTTGGGAAAATTATAAATAAAGTTGCTATAAACATTGATGTAGAAAATTTATAATCAACCTGTTTATAGCTACCTGCTGGGATTTTTATTGGGATTATATTGAATATATATGTTTAATTGTAAGGCATCTGAAGCAGTTTAATATTAAATTGTGCAATCAATGAATAATGTCTATCCATTTTTTTATATCTTTGATTTCTTTTATCAACATTTAGTTGTTTTCAGAATAGAGGTTCTCTATATATCTTGTTAGATTTATACTCAAATACTCATTTTAATGCTATCATAAATTATCCATTTATATCTATAGATATATATGTGCTGGGTAGATATGTATTTATTTTTTCATTTTAGTTTCCAGTTGTTATATAGGAACATGATTGACTTAGTATATGACCTTAAATCCTGTGACTTTGCTACATTCACATCTTGGTTCTATGGGATTTGGAAGTATTTAATGACATTTTCCACATATATAATTTTGTGCTCTGTGAATAGAGAGTAAATCACTCATGATTTTTATTACATGGGACTTAGTTCTGCCCATTGAGACCATTCTAGAATGAGTCTAGTCATATTTCCATATCACTGCTCTTTATATACTGGACGTTCTCCTTTATATCTCCCCTGAGTCTCACAGTAATCCAAGCATACACTTCTCTTATTCTCTTTAAACTTAAAAAGCTAGTTACTCTACTCTGTGTAACAATCTTTAGATATATATACATTCCTTTTAAAAGATAGTGGGAGATTGTGTGCAGAACTCAGATACTAATCTCTTTAGGGTCAAATTGTACTCATCATGACAATAGAGCTGCAATAATGATAATAGACTATGTTATCTAATATAATTCTGACAATGACCTTTTGGATAGCTATTTTTCTTTCCACATTATAGATAAAGAGACTTAAGCTTAAAGAAATTAACAAATTTGCCCACGGTTTCTCAGGTATATGTAATACAGCTGGAATTTTTCCCAGGTTTCTCATATTGAATACTTTGCTCTTAAATTCAATACTAGTTTAAACCAGAAGTGTAATTGAAACTGTCATTTTTACTGAATGAAATGGTAAGTAGTTACAAGATAATTTTGATAATTAAATTAGTGCTTTAATGAGAACAGATAAATTAAAATGTTGATTTTAATTTTGGATTACTTATTTATATATCTCTACTTTTGCATTATATTTTTTTCTCTGTTCATCAGATTTTTTATTCACTTGATTTTTAGATTCACTTGTTGATAGATCTGTAACTGTTGTTCATAATTTTTATCTTTACCTTTTTTCTTCTTCCTCTTCTTAAACAATACCTTTCAGCATGTCATATAATACTGGTTTGGTGGTGATGAACTCCTTTAGCTTTTTCTTATCAGTGAAGCTCTTTATCTGACCTTCAATTCTGAATGATAGCTTTGCTGGATAAAGTAATCTTGGTTGTAGGTTCTTGCTATTCATCACTTTGAATATTTCTTGCCACTCCCTTCTGGCCTGCATGTTTTCTGCTGAGAAATCAGCTGACAGTCATATGGGTATTCCCTTGTAGGTAACTGATTGTCTTTCTCTTGCTGCTTTTAAGATTCTCTGTCTTTTGCTCTTGGCATTTTAATTATGATGTGTCTTGGTGTGGTCCTCTTTGGATTCCTTTTGTTTGGGGTTCTCTGCACTTCCTGGACTTGTAAGTCTATTTTTTTCACCAGATAGGGGAAGTTTTCTGTCATTATTTCTTCAAATAGGTTTTCAATATCTTGCCCTCTCTCTTCTTCTGAAACCCCTATAATTCGGATGTTGGTACGCTTGAAGTTGTCCCAGAGGCTCCTTACACTATCTTGATATTTTTGGATTCTTTTTTCTTTTTGCTTTTCCAGTTGGGTATTTTTTGCTTCTTCATATTTCAAATCTTTGACTTGATTCTTGGGATCCTCTTGTCTACGGTTGGATATCTGTATATTATTCTTTATTTCAGTCAGTGTATGCTTAATTTCTAGTTGGTCCTTTTTCATATCCTCAAGGGTCACACTAAATTTATCAGTGGTTTCTAGAAAATTCTTGAAAAACCTTTTCACTGTGGTTTTGAACTCTATATCCAGTAGTCTGCTTTCCTCCATTTCTGTCATTTATGACCTGTTTCTTTGTCTCCACATTTTTTATGCTTCCCTGTGTTGATAGAGTGGTTTTGTGTGCTAGGTGTCCTATAGGGCCCAGTGGCTCAGCCTCCCCAATTACCTGAGGTGGACACTCTTGGTGCACCCTTTTGTGGGCTGTGTGTATAGTCTTGTAGTTAAGCCTTGATTGTTGTAGGATCACTGGGAGGAATTGACCTCCAGGCCAATTGGCAGTGAGAATCAGCTGTGTCTACGGTGGGAGAACTTCTGTGCTGAAGACACCCTTACGGGGCAAGACTTGCTTCAGTGGGGCTTTGGTGCTCACTCTTGCATTATATTTTTATGGATTTGGTCAATTCTTCAATCTTAAGAAGATTCACAATGAGACATAGGAGATAACTTTTATTAATCATTGCTTTTTATGATTTATTAGCTTTTAATAGTTAGTTCCTTCAAATATTTTCCAAATCCCAGCTTACAAATATGTTGCTACTTTCCAGTGAGAGTTTAAATCTCACACAACATGATAAAACAGTTATGAAGAAACATCCAAATAAACAAAATAAAACTTTGAAAAGAGAAAAAATAGTATAAGCAAATACTTTAATGTTCCTTTGCTAATTCATAGCTTACAGAAATCAAAGACTATTTCAGAGCATAATTACTAATTAACTTAGATTCCCATATTAAAATATTGACCTAAACTATTTGGGGGTTAAAGCTTTATACAATTGACTGTCGAACATGTTTACTAAGTAATGATAGGCTGGTTGAGGGCGCAATAAAACTTTATGAGGAGCTTGATATATACCTGAGCAGTTTTCCCTGATCATGACTTTGGCAGCCTTACCTAGCTCTGGTACAAACTAGCAAACAGAACAGGCTATGAAATAAGGTAAGTTTATGGGTAACAATTCTTTGTTATTTTCATGTTTCCAAGTAGTTATGTGTTCTCTTAGTTCATGTTAACAATCTTCCTGTTTATCTGCACTTCTTTAAAATATTAAAGATAGCATATTTCCATTTGCCATTTTAAATATATAGCCCCTTGTTCTAAAATAGGAGAGAAGATTTCTAGGTGTTTTTTTTTAAGAAGTAAGAATATTTTCTTTGCCCAGCTCTTTATTATACTTTTTGTCAGACTTAAGTGGATTTATAGCAAGTGAAGTTTAATTTCTTTATAGAGAAGAAAATAAGGATCAAAATATTTTGTAATATAGAAAATACTCTAAGTATGATTAAATATATTTTATCTAAAATATATATACACAGGCAGAGTAGAATGTACAATTATAAAACATTTGATCTTTTCTACTGAATCTTGTAAAGATCAATTACCACATTACCATCTAATAATATATTGCTCATTTTGAAAATAATATACAGAGTAAGGACATAATTTCCCCAGAGTATATAATTTCCTCAAAAAAAGTTTCTTAAAATTAGTGATTAAAAATAATATCACTGTAATTACCATCTACAACATATGAACAATTTTAATATTGATTGTTTATGAGTACTCACATAAGAATTTTAATTTTAGGGCATTAATTTTCTTCTCATTTTCTAGATACAAGAGGGTTTGCTTCATGACAATAGGCATTTCTTTTATTTTCTTAATGAAAAAAAGCAGGGTTTTTTTTGCTTTTTTTTTTTTTTTTGCTTCTTGATAACAAAGTAGGATATTACTTTGAATGACACTTATATTATTTAAAGTTAAACATTAAATGCAACTGTGTCATTTCTCATATAACACTGAGCAATTGAGTTTCATTTTCTAAACAGCTTAAATATCACCTGTAAGGTTTAGTTTCTATTTAGTTTATCTGAATGTTACCAATGTAATAAACATCTTATATATGTGTGAATTATAAAATGTTTAAATATCTGTTATATCATAATAATTGAGGTTGTACTTGCTCAATGTTAGGTTCAGAACTACTGTCATGATTCTTGCTATAAAAATAGAATAATCCAATAGGAAAATTGACATATGTATAAATAATTGCAATAGATTTGGTGTCTGCCATGGTAAAATGGAAAAAGTATACATTCACTCTGCCTCTAAAAGTAGGAAAGGACTCACTGAGGAAATGGCATTTGAACTGGAACTAACCTAGAAAAGCATATATGGAAGGATTGAAGAAAGATTAAATAGTAAGCATTGCCCTTACTGGTTTGGCTCAGTGCATACAGCGTCAGCTTGTAGACTGAAGGATCCGGGGTTCGATTCCAGTCAAGGGCATGTACCTTGGTTGCAGGCACATCCCCAGTATTGGGTGTGCAGGAGGCAGCTGATAGATGTTTCTCTCTCATCGATGTTTCTAACTATTCCTCTCCCTCTCTGAAAAAAAAAAAAATCAATAACATATATTTGTAAAAAATAGCATGCACTAAGACATATTATCCAAAAAAGATGTTGTAGTTGTGGGCATTATTCTGAAAATATTTTGGAAGTAGAATCAACAGGACTTGTAGAATGATTGACAGTGGTAGAAAGATATGGGTGAGGGAAAAGAAGCTTTAGGTTGAGACAACTTGGTATAGGAACTGACATAGATAGGTACAGGAGAAGGAACTAGTGTGAGAGGCCCCCCCTCATAAAAGTTGATTTAAAAACTATTGAGTTAAGACTTACATAAAATTATAGAATACAGAAAAGCCATAAAAACAGGAAGGCTAAAAAAGATGAGTGATGTATAGTCAAAACAAAATTAAATAAACTTTAAGATAATTACTAAAATGAGTTCTTCCCAATCTATATTTAGACATCTTCTGTATGCTAAGTCAAATGCATAATGTTATCTTAAAATTAATGTGTATATATATATATATATATATATATATATATATAGTTTTGTATGATATATTTTATTTGCTATTTAAGGAACTTGAAGATTATATAGTTTGAATCTTTTTTTAAAGCAACAACTCACAATTATATACTGCACATATATATAATATATATGTATTTTATTTTTCATTTTTATACTTTTTAGATATGTTATATTTATATTTTTTACATGTTTATAATCTTTTCACAATACTGTTATAAGAAAACTATTGGAATTTGAGAGACAATAGCTATAGTAGGAAGAACTACATTTTTTTTTACTTTGAAATTCTTAAGTAAAATGTGCAAACCAGTGTTTCTTTCATACACTGTATCCTTGTAAAAATTAAGGAACAGAGTACAAATTTGAGGGGTTTTAGACTTGAAAAATGTTCTAAAATGAGAGAGCAAGGCACACCTGCTGTAGATCCTTTTTAAAAAATGATTTCATCTTAGTATGCTACTAAATGCACATCCTGAATTCACTCCTTTTACTTAAAATTGAATGTTGTTGTTTACATTTTTCCAATGTATATCATTTTAGATTGTAAATTTATGGAACGCTTTCCAGCTCTGCTTGTGTTGTGCTTAACTCAAAAAATGTATATAATTTTATGATAATGATGATGGCTTTTTGTAGCTATGTATTTTATATTTTAAACAAATATTTCTTTTTTTTTTTTTTAGATGGCACGTAAAAAATTTAGTGGCTTAGAAATCACTCTGATTGTCCTCTTTATTATAGTTACCATAATAGCTATTGCCCTAATTGCTGTTTTAGCAACCAGGACACCTGCTGTTGAAGGTAAGTAGTGTTAAAAATAATTGCACAATATAGTGAAGTTACAGGGAAGTTTACTCCATAATAGTTAGGCTTTTGGAAAAGTAGTTTATGAGATGAAAATTATAAAAAACAGATTTGGCTAAGTTATGTAATTACTCCAAATTATTCTATCCATTATATCTTAGTTATTTCAATGAAGAGCCATTGTAATTAAGAAATCTGTGTGCTTTCACATTAACCCCCTTCCCCACAGTGGGCTGCCTGGGAAACAGCAAAGAGGCAAAGGGATCAAGGTGTTAATGAAGGTGGAATAATTGTCTACCAGTGAGACTCTTCCAATTAGTGGGAAGACCTGGGTTTATACTCTGGTTTTCAGACACTTGCAAAGGGGGGTGGAAAATTTGGGGGAGTACCCTGTTTGTTTTAGACTCTTTGAAAAAATAGACACACAGAGAGAGAGGTTGCATGAGAAAAAAAGAAAGAGGCAAAGGAAACAAGGCTTGAAATGTTTACCTTTTTTATGAATCATTCTATTCTAATTTAGAGTGGATGAATACTACTCTGGTTGACCTAATCTACTTTCTCTTTTCATCATTCTTTCTTGACCAAATCAAAACTGGAATGGATGTTATCTTCAAAGTAACTGTAGTTAGCACTTTCTATTGCTCTTAGTCTTTTGTTTTATCTTTTTCCAGTAAACCAGAAGCTCACTACATTGTGAAGCAATCAAATTTAGCTTGCCCATACCTGATGGCTAGAAAGATCTTTATTATATAGACTAGAGACCCAGTTCACAGAATTTGTGCATGGTTGGGTCACTAGCAGCTGTTTCACCGACTGGGATCTCCGTTCCCCTGGCTGCCTGCCACTGCTGGCCAGGGCCTCCTTTACACCTGCCTTGGCCTGGTGCCACCTGCTCACCTGCTCCACCATCCCGCCAGGGTTCCACTCTCACTAGGGCCCATCAGAGTCAGCAGCACTCCACTGCCTCGCGCTCGATGCCCGCCATGTTCCGCGCCACCCCTTGGTGGTCAGTGCACATCCAACTCCTGCCTTTAGGGGCAATTTGCATATTAGCCTTTTATTATTTAGGATTTGGGATTTATTTTTCATTGCTGTTCCCTGGTCTCTCTTTTAATTACCTTCAAGTACCTTCTTTCCCTTACTTTTCTTTTTTCTTCTTTAATTTTTGTCTCCTTCTCTACATTAATTTCCCATCCATGTTCTTCATCTTCCTTCTTCATCTATACAAAACAAATTGCAAATATGGTGGGAATGTACATTATGTTTCCTTTTAAATCTACTTCAAGACCTTCTGTGAATATATTTTGTTTTTCTGAAGAAACAGTCAACAGGGCTCTACAAATCTATTTTTAAATATCATCTGGATCTTTTCCTTTTGAGGACTAAGATTTGAATTTGTGGGTTCTAATTTAATGCCAAGTTTGTTTTATTTTATTATATAAAAAATCATGTATTTTTTCAATGTAAAGCATTCACTACTTTAAAAAATGAAAAAGTAATATAATATCACATTTTATTTTATTGACTTTACCCCCCTCCACCCCCCAGGAAGTACTGGTTCTACTGCAACTCCAGCAACTACTCGTTCAACCACTGTGCATCCGGGGTCAGGAAAATGTCCAAGTGAGCAGTATGATCCTATCAATGAGAGAATAAACTGCATTCCAGATCAATTTCCAACAAAGGTTTGCAAATAAGACTTTAATATTTTTTATGAACAGATGTATTCAAATAACTATATTAAATATTGCTCAATATTGGTTCAATTCCTATATTTTTAAGATGTAGCCATCAATTAGGCTGCATTCACCTTTTTAATATAGTTCTGTATAAACAGATGAGAGATAATAGAAATACTTGAGCTTGCTTTTCTGTATCTCTATTCAATTCAAATTTAAAAGTTAACATTTTTATACTTAATGAGGTAGTGTTAATTTTATAAACTTTCCTAAAATTCTATCCTCTCAAATCAACTAATTAAAACAAAAACCTTTGGCAATATATAACACTTGAGAGAGAATATCTATTCTCAAATAGAGTACTTGTAATGGCGTTAAGAAGTATAAATGGAAAATAAAGTAACATTGATTTTTTTTAATATTGTTAATTTTTTATTATTTGGTAATTTGGAAGAAGCTGAAATGGAGATAATTAAGGGCAGCTGAATGGATTCATATAACCTTAAGTTGACTCTTCTTTGGTCTTCATAACCTGTATAGGAATAAAGGTCAATGAGTGTGTGTGTCTTTGTGTATTCACTTTTTTCAATATCTATATATTATAATGTATTATATCTATATAATATAAATATTATATATTAATCATTATATAATATATTCAAATTATGTTATATATTTTCCCATGATATGCCTACTACATAATATGCCTAATATATTGCATATCTCTATAATATACATATCATATGCATATATATAATATGTTATATCCACAACATCTATACTAATAAAAGGGTAATATGCTAATTAGACCAGGAGACCTTCCGGACGTCCTTCTGGACAAAGCCATGGTGGTGGGGCCAAGGCAGAGGTGGTTAGGGACAATCAGGCCCTAGGTGGGGGAGGGCAGTTGGGGGTGAGCAGGCCAGTGGGGGGGCAGTTGGGGGCAAACAGGCTGTAAGGGGGGCTGTTGGGGGTGATCAGGCCAGAAGGGGGGGCAGTAAGGGGTGAGCAGGCTGGCAGGGGTGGGCAGTAGGGGGCAAGGAGGCCAGCAGTGGGGGACAGTGGGGCAAGCAGACCAGATGGGAGGGCAGTTGGGGGCAAATAGGCTGGTGGGGATGTTGGGGGCAAACAGGCTGGAAGGGGGGGCAGTTGGGGGTGATCTTGCCAGAAGGGGGGGCAGTAGGGGGTGAGCAGGCCAGCAGGGGTGGGCAGTAGGGGGCAAGCAGGCTGGTGGGGGGGCATTTGGGGGCAAGCAGGTCAGATGGGAGGGCAGTTGGGGGCAAACAGGCTGGCAGGAGAGGCAGTTGGGAGTGAGCAGGCTGTTAGGGGTTGGCAGTTGGGGGTGAGCAGGCCAGCAGGGGGTCACTTGGGGGCGATCAGGCTGGAAGGGAAGGGCAGTAGGGGATTATCAGCTTGGCAGGCAGAGTGATTAGGGGTAATCAGGCAGGCAGGCAGGTGAGCAGTTAGGAGCCAGTAGTCCCGAACTGTGAGAGGGATGTCTGACTGTCAGTTTAGGCCCAATCCCACAGGGATTCAGATATCCCCCAAGGGGTCCCAGATTGGAGAGTGTTCAGGCCAGGCTGAGGGACACCCACCCCCTGTGCACGAATTTCGTGCACCAAGCCATTAGTCCTATATAATGAAGAGCTGATATGCTAATTAGACGAAACAACAGAATGACTGTCCAGACAACCTTCCGGACGAAGCCAGGGCTGCGAGGGCCAAGGCAGCCAGGGCTACGAGGGCCAAGCCCCTTGCATTAATTTCGTGCATCAGGCCTCTAGTATATCTGTAATATGCATATCTGAATCTCACATAATTTTCTAATTACTTTGCCATGAGAACTTGAAAATAGGTGAGATTTTTTTATTCACAGGACAGCTTTAGGAATAGTGGGTTCTATTCCTTAATAACTGAAAAAAATAACTAAGTACCAGTGTTTAATGTGACACAGTGAGCAAATTGGACAGATATTCTTTTACGCTAATATTCTCCTTAGGAGATAATTGAAGCTTAACATACAATCCTGTTAGGAAAATTTGGATTATTAGGATCTTAAAGAGAAACAACATTTAAAAGCCATTTGTTTAAGGTTTATATGCCTACTATTAGTCTTTAATGCAGTCTGTTAAGCTGCTAAAGTGTGTTTTCAATGTGAAATGAATTAAACTTATTAACAATTTTTAGCTAATCTATTTTATATTTTCCATTTAAGAATAAAAGGTGAACTTCAAATGGTGTTTTAAGAAATAGCCTTAAAGCTACCCAGAATGCACTTATTAGTCAGCTATAATAAAATATCACTGACTGGTTGGCTTAAACAATAGACATTTATTTTCTCACTATTCTGGAAGCTAGAAGTCAAGATGCCATTATGGTTGGTTTCTGGTAAGAGTTTTGCTGGTTTTTAGATAGCTGCATTCTTTTGTCTTCACCTGGACCTTTCTTCTGTGAGTGGAGAGGGAGAGAGAGAGAGAGAGAGAGAGAGAGAGAGAGAGAGAGAGAGAGAAAGAGAGACTCTTCTTTTTCTTAAGAGTTTACCAATCCTGTCATATGAGCCTCACTTAATGACCTCATTATTTAAACCTAATTACCTCCTTAAAGTGCTTATCTCCAAATAAGGTAACATTTAAGGTTAGAGCTTCCTACATATGAAGTGTGGGGGACACAATTCAGTTCATAATACAGAGTCAACCCAGTATATATGATTACATATAATTCTATATGGGTATTTATATACACATAAAATAAAAATAAGAACATAAATTTATTTTACATTTACCTACTAAAGTTTATGCCTATTGGTGAATATTTAATGTTTTAATTGTTTTGCCTTTTCAAATGAAGCAGAAAGAAAAGTGAAGTTAGAATAGGAATGATAAGTAATAGGAGAAAATATCTGACTGAAATCCTGAAAAATAGGCAAATGATAAACATAAATAACAAGTGTCAAAATTTATTTAAAAAATACCCCAAATTATTAATATATTAAGAGCATGAGGTGATATACATTTTTAAATTAATATTTTGTTGTATATATGTAGTGTGTTGAATATGTTGCCCTAACTGGTTTGGCTCAGTGGCTAGAGCATCGGCCTGCTGACTGAAGGGTCCCAGGTTCGATTCCAGTCAAGGGCATGTACCTTGGTTGCAGGTACATCCCCAGTGGGGGTGTGCAGGAGGCAGCTGATCGATGTTTCTCTCTCATCGATGTTTCTAACTCTCTATCCCTCTCCCTTCCTCTCTGTAAAAAATCAATAAAATATATATTAAAAAAAAAAAAGAATATGTTGTACCGAGATTTATGTTTAAGTGGAGCCTCAAATGTGACCTCCTTTGGAAATAGGTCTCTGCATATGTAATTAGTTAAAGGAGGTCATACTGGATGAGGGAGGGCCCTAATTCCAATGACTGCTGTCCTTGTAAGAGGAGGGCTGACACGCACAGGGCCACAGGGAAGAAGACCATGTGAAGATGGAAGTAGAGATTACAGTAATGTATCTTCAAACCAAGGAATGTCGCGGGTGGCCGAGAGCCACCAGGCTAGGAGCGGACATGGAAGAATTAGTCCCGACGGCCTCAGAGGGAGCCTGGTTCTGCTAGCACCTTGCATTAGGACTTCTAGACGCCCAAACTCTGAGAGAATACATTTCTCAAACTGCCCTTTGCATGGGTGTCACACGGCTGTTGGAAACTCGCAGTGTGTCTTGAGGAACTTCCTGTAACCCCATTTTACTAAATATTTTTTTAAATTTAGCAAGATATGATTATAGTTTGCTTATTTATTGTCTCTTGTTTTTAAAACTTGACACCTTTCTAAATAGGTATATGTATGTCTAATTTTACCTCTCATTTCACACAACATTTTTTTTTTTTTTTAAGGGAAGGGAGGGGAAGGGAGGGGAATGGAGGGGAGGGGAGGGGAAGGAGGACGTCACTGAGCGAGCGAAGTTCTCTGGCAGGCCACCGGGAGCTCTCACACAACATTTTCAAAAAAAAATTCCTAAATAAGGACTACTGTAAGTGACAATTTTTATGCAATTATTTTTTTGTATTGCTGGGAGTATTTCTATAAGTTAGATAACTAGAGATAAAATTGCCTGATCAGCCCAGCCAGTATGGCTCAGTGGTTGAGCATAGACCTATGAACCAGGAGGTCACAGTTCAATTCCCCATCAATGCATAGCCTGGGTTGTGGGCCCAATCCCCAGTATGGGGAGTGCAGGAGGCAACCAATAAATGATTCTCTCTCATCACTGATGTTTCTATCTCTCTCTCCCTTTCTCTTCTCTGAAATAAAAATATATTTTTAAAATTGCCTGATCAAAAGCCACACACACTTGAGAGTACATGTATGTATGTGTATATTTGTGGGTGTGTGCACACATGTTTGTCAGATGCTGCTTTAATTTGATATTAAAAGAAATAGGATAGAAAGTTACATGTATGACATCATATAGCTACTAAAAGTGGGGGTTTTTAACTTTTTTTCCGGACAAATAGCTAAGAAAATAAAAACCATAGGTGTTCAAGTTATGAGTGTATCACAGTATAAAATTTAAATGTTAAATATATTTTAATTATACTAGTGTTAACACATAACATCACCATGTGGCCTAACTTTTTATATAACCATATATAATTTTTCTCCTACTCCCCACAATTTTTCCATATAGATAATAAAATTACTGAAAATACAGAATTTTGCTTTATACATCGACTATAATGGCAGCCACTAGTTGCCACAGCTGGCACATACACTAGTTTAAATAGTTGAAGTAGACATTGAACTAACAATTAGTTGGAAATAAGAACCTTACATATATTATGTAGACTTGAATTCAGGGCCATATCTTCATCTTTGTGGAATCACTTGCCCACTGATGCATTAGTGAACAAGAAACATTTTAGTTCTTCTGCAGTGACTGTAAGACAACAGAATGGATTGTAATTACCCAGAGGGCAGAAACCTTAGAATTTACAATCATGTGCACTGGTATGGAAATTAAACACAACTCAGGGCATCAATCTCTGATATGATGTAATCAATTCAATTGATAAAGTATTTATATTTCTTTCAAATGAGAGGAAGAAAAGAATAAGTGATATTCTAACATATATAAATAACCTTTTCAAAAAACGTTCATTTAAACATTTTTTGAGTGAATGAATGTTTAAGAAAATAAGAGATTGACACAAATGATAACAGTACTAACCATATAATTCCTTTTATAAATGTTTTATCAGGCTACTTGTGAATTGCGAGGTTGCTGCTGGAGACCCTGGAATAATTCTGTTATACCTTGGTGTTTCTTTGCAAATAACCATGGCTATACTGCTGCGGGAATTAAAACAACAAATACTGGTGAGAATTGTTCTATCATGGTAATCCAATATCAAATATTTGAAGTGGAATAAAAAATATGTTTTATATTTTTCTTTGGAAAATAAATAGAATCAAATGGAAAGTATGTATTCAAGAATGTCCAAAATGATTATATTAAGGATTTATATTTTATAATTGTATCTTCTGTATAGAAAGAGATCAATATTTGTGATAAAATCAATGACATTGCAAATACAAGAAAACATGTAATAATTATTAATCTTTATAAATCAAGGCATGATTCATACCAACTTTTTGTTTCTTTAAGGACTTGAAGCCCAATTAAACAGGATTTCTTCACCCACAGTATTTGGAAATGACATTAACACTCTTGTCCTCACAACTCAAAGTCAAACATCCAATCGCTTCCGGTTTAAGGTTTGGTTTTTGGGATTTCTAAAAAAAAGTTAATAATAAAAAGCATGTTATGAGCATACCATTCATTCTATCAAGACATTTGCTCCCTCAAAAAATATTTACTCCATAGCAGAGGACTAATTAGACTACTAGACTTCTCTGAGCTTGTGTACTCAAATGTAACATAAATAGTTCCTCAGGCAGTATTTTTGGAGACTTTAATAATGTAGTCATTGTAAAATGCAGTGTCTTAAGAATAAAACTCAATAAACTGTAGTAACTTTTATTCCAACTACAGACTGTGACTAAGAATTAGTTTAAATTTTAATTTGAGAAAGAGGTTAATTGTGCTGTATAAATGTGACTTACACTCCCTAGTTCTTTTTATCAGTATCACTTGTCTTTGTGATTTTAAATAAACTAGTTTTTATGTGGGTGTTTTAGCAGTAGTTTACTAGTATGGTCTTTTGGATTTGAAAACATTATATCCTGTGTATATTACCTTTTTAGCAAAGTTTTCAAGGAATTAAGGCATTTTTTAAACAAAATTTAAAATCATTATGGGATTTATAAGGGGTAAATAATGAAAAGCAATAAGGATAATTAAATTCACAAAAAACCTAGTATTCAAAAATCAATATTTTATAATACTATTATTAATATTTTATATCAGTCAATAAAAATCTTTATTTTATACACAGTACTTTTATAACCAAGTAATTCTATTTATTTCTTAACAACTTATATAATTTATTTTGTGCAAAGCTATTCAACAATGTTAAAATTAAGTTTATGGCTAGATTAACTCATTTATAAAATTAATAAATGTATTAAATTCTATTTGGAATTTGCATTTAATATTTAATTCAGACCTGGAAAATTAAATAACAGTTTTTAATAAGATAATGCTAAGTTGTTTAAATCTTTGTAGATCACTGATCCAAATAATAGAAGATATGAAGTTCCTCATCAGTTTGTAAAAGAATTTAGTGGAACTGCAGCTTCTGATACATTGTATGATGTGAGAGTTACAGAGAATCCATTCAGCATCAAAGTTATTAGAAAAAGCAACAATAACATTTTGTAAGTAATTGGAATTATCTTATTTTACATTTATACATGGTTAAATAACTATTTAATTTTATTCTATTTTAGAAATAGGAAAATCTTAATTTTATTGTGTTTTTTAAAATATATTTTTATTGATTACAGAGAGGAAGGGAGAGGGAGAGAGATAGAAACATCAATGATGAGAGAGAATCACTGATAGGCTGCACCCTGCAGGCCCCCTACTGGTAACTGAGCCCGCAACCCACGCAAGTGCTCTTGACCGGAATCAAACCCAGGACCCTTCAGTCCCCAGGCTGATGCTCTGTCCACTGAGCCAAACAGGCTAGACTAGGGCAATCTCAATTTTAAATCATTTTCAGAAAGAATAGCTTTCCTTCCAAAAGAGGGTGGTGTACATATTTTTTAAAAATATATTTATACAGGAATTTTATTTTCTGTGGATGAAAATTACAAGGACAGGCCAACCAAAGTTGAAGGTGGAGAACATCAGTGATACGTGTTAGCCTTGCCTATGTTTTCACAGACCTAGAACCCCTATTGTGTCCTTTCCCTATTATTTACCTTAAGTCTGTTGTCAATTTATAGGATCACCTAGCTTCTATTCAGAGGGAGGCTAATTTTTATAGTAATGCTAAAGGTCTTTTTCTTATTTATAAGTATTCAATTAAATATAGCATTGAATGCCTTCATTATGAATGTAGTGTGAGGAATATTGAGAAAGAACTTAGTAATTTTTCAGATAAATTCTTTTGCATCTCCAGGAAAGGGTAATTAAGCAGCCAAGATCAAGTCTCCACAATTGCCTCTCTTAAATATATTTTTATAATTCGCAATTACCTTTATGTTAAATCACAAAAATATTAAATGTTATTTCACATCTCGTAGTATATATTTGATATTCATAAAATATAAAACCTTTTTTATTTTTCAAAGAATGATTTTGAACTCAATTTTAGCATATATGTCAGAGGAGGGAAGCCTGCCTCTGGAACAAGGCAGAACTGGATTTGAAATCTGGCTCTCCTGTCTACGAGGTTGTCACCTTAGAAAAAAATGAATTCACTTTCCCAATTCTGTCATTGGTGAAATGGGGTTCATAAAGGTAGTTGTGCTTTAGGATTGTGATGAAAGGAGAGAATGCATGTGAAGGAATATATTGGTGATGATGAATTAAATTGCGTTGATGGAATTAACAAGTTCTGCTTATGGTATAATTTATGTGTTCTTAAGAAGTGACCAAGGCTAACATATGATGTATTTAAAATGAAGCATTCTGGAAAATAAGACAGACCTAGATCCAATAGCGTATATTTTTTATAATTCTAGATCATTTATTTTCTTCTTTCGTGGTACAGGTTTGACACCAGCATTGGTCCCTTGGTATATTCTGACCAGTATCTACAGATCTCAACCAGGGTTCCCAGTGAATATATTTATGGTTTTGGGGAACATATTCATAAGAGATTTCGTCATGATTTGTATTGGAAAACATGGCCCATTTTTACCCGGGATCAACTTCCTGGTGATGTAAGGAACTATCTTTCTTATTATAAATAAAATCTCTATATTGAAGTTGATATACTTTAAGCCTATTTGAAATCCTCTAGTGTTACATATTCCAGAAGATTATTTATTGTAAGGGCAAGAATTGATAACTTAGTCCTATATTATATCAATAAGTGACCAACAGATTTTATGCATGTTTAAATAGGTATTTCCAGTTTATGAATGTTTTCTTTTGATTTTTATATTTTATCATTTCCTTTTTGGTCATTCTTGTACTTAAATCTATTATTGTACTAAAATAATTCTAAACTCTTAGCATGTTATGCATGGTTTTGTGTGATATAATGTCTGCCTATCTATTGGAGATCATATTGGGCATTTATGCATACTTCTTTCTCTGCCATAACATAATATAGCCTTCTATAAGTTCACACATTTGCACAAGGAGTTGGTTTTCTTTTTAAATACTGAAACCTGTAATTCTTTATCATGTATTCAATGTCATTGAGGGCTCAGTTAGAGTTTCACCTCATAGCAATTTCTCCCAAACTCTTTTATACAGAATTAATATTTACTTTCTAAACCTTTATTCATATTTTAGTATAACAATCATCACAGTGTATTATTGGTGCATACATGTGACTATACTTCCAGAATATGAGATTCTTCAGGACAAAGGCCACATCATTTTTTTTTATTAATTAATGATTTTTGAGTAAAATTATAGCAACTTAAAAAAATGTTTTTATTTATTTTTTAAAGAGAGAGAAAGAGGGAGGGAGAGAGAGAAACATCAGTGATAAGAGAAACATTATTGATTGACTGTCTCCTGCATGCCCCCCACAGGGGATCAAGCCCACAACCTGAACATGTGCCCCAACCAGGAATTGAACTGTGATCTCCTGGTTCATAGATTGATACTCAACCTCTTGGCCACACCGGCCAGGCAAATTTTAGCAACTCTTTAAATGCCAATGCTAACTATTTTTTTTCTAAAAAATATATAAGTAAATTTGTTTTTAAAAAAACCTCACTGAGTACCAGATGACTAACAAATTTTACCAATCCTTGTTTACAGTATCAGATCTGTAATAAACACCAGGCTGATGACCTCATAGCTATTTTAAATGCAATTCTTTCCTTTGAGCCTCCATATCCAATCAGTCAAGAACTCTTATTTCTTTCTCCTCATAAGTGTATTTCCGACTTGCCTCCTAGGAGCCATTTCATCTACTCATCAGCTCTCAATAAATGTACTGCAAAAGTTCTATGAGAGTGGACATAATTCAGGAATTCTCTGCAGTTCCTTGGGTATATATGAACATAGTGGTTAAATATGTCAATACCTTATCATGAGTAGCTTATTAAAACTCATTTAATCATAATAAAACATAAAGGAAAGTTAAATAATTTCTTACTAGTACAAATCATGTATTGTTACATATTTTATCTTCATATGTTAATAACTAAAATCATTTTGATGTTTTTGTGCTGAAGAGTTACACATGGCACATACACTGTAGGGGGAAAGATTAGCATAGAGCTAAGAGGGATGAATAACAGAAACAAAGTGGAATTTGTAAAAGCCATTTTAAATATATAAACTTTTTGTGTTAAATAGACTTAAAATTTAATTTTAACATTTTGTCTTATAGAATAATAATAATTTATATGGCCATCAAACATTCTTCATGTGCATTGAAGATACTTCTGGAAAGTCATTTGGTGTTTTCTTGATGAACAGCAATGCGATGGGTAAGAGTCATTTATCTGATGATATATTTAAATGAGATTGAACTTGAAATATTTGAGCTACTCTCCTTATTCCAATAATACATATTATCTGAGAGTAAATTCTATTGTTAGTGATGTAGTCTGCGAAATTATAAGTAGGTTTTGTAGTGAGTGAGACACTGAATTTTTGCATGCCAGTACTCTATTTGAAAAAAATGTAACATTGTGATATTGAGGATTTTTCCTTTTCTTTCAGAACAACATTGAAACACACCCATGAAAATGAATATTCCCATTTCCATAGCCTCGTTTGTTAAGATAAGTTAGGATACAAATAAAAAAGAGAAAGGTTGATATGGGGAGAGAAAGAAGAGATAGTATTTTATTAGTTTATCATAATTCAAGTAATGTAAAATCTTTTTTAATGTTATGAGTGCAATACCCATATTTAACAGGTAAACTGATGATAATAAAAAGCCAAAAAATTAATAATTCAGCAAGAACAGTAATATTAGATGGTTATCTAGGCAATTATTGTTTTACATATAGAACCATCAAATTTTACATGTTTTTCTTAGAAATAACTACTTGAAATGCAATTTAAGAAAGCAATATTTATGTTGCAAAAGGACTGGTTTTCTATTCCTTGCTATGCCATTTCTATGGGAGCTTTTGCCAGTATCTTTACAAGGAAACATCTGGGATATCCTATCATAAACCTCATACGTGGTGGCATTTTACTTTTTCCATGTATTTTTCCTATTTTCAATATCTTATTGCCTCATAATTATTTAAAAACAGCTTAAAATTATGTGCTTAATAGACAACACTTTAAATAGATACTATAATTATTTTATCACTCTTTACCTTTTTACTATTGACATATGATATGCTTTCTCAATTTTTATGTTGTAGAGATTTTCATCCAGCCTACTCCTATCATAACTTACAGAATTATTGGTGGCATTCTGGACTTTTACATCTTTCTAGGTGATACACCAGAACAAGTAGTGCAACAGTATCAAGAGGTGTGTTTCAGGTTTATATTATAAGATATTTTAAACATATATAACTTGCCTACATATTAAATGACTTTAAGGTATCTGGAGCCTGAAAGCTAGCTGTATGTTTAAATCTTACCATTTCTCAGTTATGTTAGGTGGTTTTTATTTTTGGTTTTGTTTTCTGTACTGTGAAGCCTATGTATATTTAAATGTCTATCTATCTGACATATAATTGTGTATTACTTCTAGGCATTTGAATTCAGGTGTTGAATTTCTTTTTTTTTAAATTTTTTTAAAATATATCTTATTGATTTTTTACAGAGAGGAAGGGAGAGAGATAGAGAGTTAGAAACATCGATCAGCTGCCTCCTGCACACTCCCCACTGGGGATGTGCCCGCAACCAAGGTACATGCCCTTGACTGGAATCGAACCTGAGACCCTTGAGTCCACAGGCCGACGCTCTATCCACTGTGCCAAACCAGTCAGGGCAGGAGTTGAATTTCTTTATGAGGAAGTATCTTCAAGCCTCAGGATAGGCAATGAATATATAGGTTATACAACTCTATGGTAAAAATCCTAGAGGCAACTGAATTATGAGGAAGGCTAGTGAAACTTACTTTTAATGCATAGTAGGTAAACTCTCAGAAAATTGGCTATGACACTCAGGTTTAATAGAAGCAAGCACAGATTTTGAAACACACTCTGAAGTCTTATGTTTTAAGGTTACCGTCTAAGCAACTCTCACTTACCTATTAAGTAACATCCTGGCGTAACTGAGTCCAAAATGGGCCTTGGGAAGGTGAGAAATCAGGGCATTCCTTGAGCCTGATTTTGAGTTTCTTCCTTAGAATTGTTATCCTGTGGTGTATATACTTCCTGATGTTATCATAGAAAAATAAAACATTTTTATTGGTATCAGATGTATGGATCATGCTTATTTTTAAAATTTTGTTATATTGCTTCCTGGCCAAGTAGTTCACTTGGTTAGAATGTTGTCCTGATACATCAAGGTTGTGAGTTTGATTTCTGGTCAAGCACATACAGAATCAACCAATGAATGTATCAATGAGTGAAATAACAAATAAATCTCTCTCTCTCTCTCTCTTCCTTTCTCCCATCCAATCTCTATCTAAAAGCAATCAATGAAATGAAATATTGATTTATTAATTATATTTTGACATGCAATTCCCGTTTCCTAAGATAATCTCAAAGAAGAAATTATTGCTATAAAAAACTGTCTTTAATTAGTATCCAAAAGCCTAAAATGAGAGTAGCTAGGATTATACACGATTGAATAATTAAAATGTCCAATAATTCCCAAATTGCTGTTTATAAGAGTAAATTTCAGAAAAGAACACAAAGTTACAGTCTCTATTATATGAAATCATAATTACAGTGATAGGCTGGCCTGTATACAGACTTTGTGTATGGTTACCACACCATCAAACAAGGGACAGCACATTTTTAAAAGGAATTTGACATTTTGTTTTTGAAATATTGATTGGGAGAGTTGTCACGTGTTGAGTAAGGCAGCAGTTGGGACTTAGTCATGCTTGGCATGTGAATGCAGCGTACATACAGCAGTCCACTTGCTTACATCATTTTTTGGGTCGAGTTGCAAAGGCTTGAATGTAAGCTCTACCATAAAATACTGGTATAAAACACAGCACTACTAATCACTGCTGCATTTAAATGAGGCTCAAATTATGTGGAGAGTAGACAAAAGAAATGTTGTTTCTTGTTTGAAGGAAAACTAACGGTCCTTTTTGTACAAGCTGACCAAATTATTGGGTTCAGTATGTTAAAATTTAAAACATAATTTACTTGACTATCCAGATAGTTTTATGTTTTAAAGAAAATGTATATACATATGAAATGAATATCTAACTAATGTAATATCTAATAAATATTTTATATATTTTTATGAAATATAAATTATGCCATATCTGTAACACACACACACACAAAGACATTTCAATCCCATGTCCAAACTTTTAAAGAAATTTTGTGGAACATTAAGATGAATAGGGTTTAAAATACTGAGTTTCTGAGCGTTTTATTTGATTAACTACAGGCCCAGTGCATAGATCCGTGCACTGGTGGGGTCCCTCAGCCTGGCCTGTGCGCTCTTGCAATTTGGGACCCCTCGGGGAATGTCAGCTGGCCTGTGGGGATCGGGCCGAAACCGGCAGTCTGACATCTCCCGAGGGATGTAGTAGTACACGAAGCAGCTGGAGGCCGGGGAGGAGGCCGAGCCCAGTCCAGGCGCAGCACCGCTCCTACTCATCGCAGCCTGCTGCACTTGCCACCACCGCAGCTCTGTAGTGCTGCTGCAGAGGCGGGAGAGGCTCGTGCTGCTGCAGCTGCTCTTTCCAGCTGTGAGCCCGGTGTCTGATGCCCCTTGATCAGCTGAGTGGCGCTCCCGCTATGGGAGTGCACTGACAACCAGGAGGAAGCTCCTGTGTTGAGTGTCTGCCCCCTGGTGGTCAGGGTGTGTAATAGCGACTGGTCATGCGGTTGCTTAGGCTTTTATATATATAGACTAGAGGCCTGGTGCACAAAATTCTTGAATGGGGCGGGGGAGGTCCCTCAGCCAGGCCTGCATCCTCTTGCAATCCGGGACCATTGGGTCCTAATTTTTTGCCTGCCTGATTGCCCCTAACCACTCTGCCTGTCTGATCGCCCCTAAGTGCCTCTGCCTGCCTGCTTGATCACCCCTAACTGATCACCTGCCTGCCTCATTGCCCCTAACTTGTCACCTGCCTGCCTGACCACCCCTAACCACCTCTGCCTTGGCCCCCGCCACTGCAGCTTCATCCAGAAGGACATCCAGAAGGATGTCCAGAAGGTCGTTTGGCTGTCTGGTCTAATTAGCATATTATGCTTTTATTATTATAAATTATTATAAAAATAAATTTAATTCTTCATTGAATGCATAGCCCAATTTTTGAATTTAGAAATTTTACATAGTAGCATTTAGACATGAATAATGGATAAATCATTTATAATGGAAAAATATATATATTCCATGATATATATGTATACACACACACACACACAAGCCAAAACCAAAGAATATTCATTATTTCAAATAAGATTATTTGTCTTAATATAACCTAATAGTTTTAGTGAAAAAGACATAATATGAGTTACACCCATATTTTCATGAGCAAATCATCTTCTGTGTTATTGTGATTAAGACACTGACAGTCTGTTGTGGACGTACAACGAACCTGCTTGGGCCACCAAGGCAATGGAAGGAGTGTCTCCATTTGGCCTCTTTGGAGAGAAGCCAAGGCCCACATGTGAATGAGATAAACACCTTATAAGATAACTGAGTGGAGGCCCGTATACATATATTTTATTAATATATTTGAAAACTAGGAGAGAAATAAGTGCCAAAATGTAAGGAAATAGAAATTGTGTACTTTTAAACATCTTTTTTTCTACCATGATGAATATTCATTTATTGAATCATTCAGTCATTTTGTTGCTAAAGGAAGTGAGAGTGTGATTGGACAGTTTATTTTTTCTCATATCTCTTTGATGCTATTAATGTATTCTCCTCTTTTATTTTACATGCTGAGCAAAATATATCTTTGCAAATGTTATTTTAAGTACTAAATTTCTAATCTTCCAACACAAAATAAACAGAATAGTTACAAAGCCATTTTTAAGTGTTCAGGACAGAATTCTAATAGAATACCTAAGACACATTTGAAAATATAAATACTTGTTTAAAATATGTAATTAAACTTAAATGAATGCTAGAGATATAATAGAGTAATAGGCATATTAATATTAGATTCTAATACTCTTTATTGGAACTAATTAAATGTCTAATTACTTTAAGCTCATTGGGCGACCGGCAATGCCAGCATATTGGAGCCTTGGATTCCAGCTGAGTAAATGGAATTATACATCACTTGATGTAGTGAAAGAAGTGGTAAAAAGAAATCGGGAAGCTGGCATACCATTTGTAAGTGGGATAAAGGGTTGGGGAATGTATACCACATTAAATAGTGTCACATAATCATAAATGTAGGAAATAGTCAGGATAATTATGTAGATGCATATGGATTATTAAGTTGCCTTTTAATGATAAAGTACATTTTATTACCATAGATAATGCCCAGTCCTATGTGAAATTTTGAGATGTGGTAATAAAAAATACTATAACAAAATACACGTTTAACTGTGGACAGAATCATATTTAGTGTTTTCGTAGGCTTTATTTCTTAAAGCTTATATACCTTTTAATATAATAGTTTATGTAATGTGTAGGGTTTTTATACAGTTATGCAATTATATAATGCATATTTAGTTATCACTGAAACAAATGTGAATAATCATAATGCTTTTGTAATCTAGAATTAGAAATACTTATTTTATATATAAATACCATTAATCATTAGGTAAGTAAAAGGGACCTATGTTCATTTACTTTGTAAAAATTTTATATTTATAATACAAGTTTTTTTGGACTTAAAAATTGAAGTATGGTACAGTTATTTCAGGTCTATTTATTGATAGATACTCTGCTAATCTTTAGGATACACAGGTCACTGATATTGACTATATGGAAGACAAGAAAGACTTCACCTATGATAAAGTTGCATATAACGGGCTCCCTGAATTTGTTCAAGATTTGCATGATCATGGACAGAAATATGTCATCATTTTGGTAATGACTATTTATCAATACAATTTTACTATTTACACTCTAATCAGTTAATAGATTTTCTACCATTTCTTTTTTTCTATTATTGTATCTGTTATGCACCACTGAATCAGCTCTGACTTCTGACAACCCTATGAATCAGTGATGTGCACACAGTCCTTTCCTGAACAGCCCTGCTCAGCTCCTATAGCGCATGCCTAGCACATGCCTTTGGCTTCTTTTCTGGAGTCAATCTATATCATAATCGCTCTTCCTCTTTTCTTGCTGCCTCCTGTTTTTCCCAGCATTATTGTCTTTCCAGAAGAACCCTGCCTTCTCATGACGTGATGGTGGGTGGACAGCTTCAGTTTTGTCATGGTTGCCATCAGTGACATTTCAGGCTTAATTTGCCCTCGGGTCCACTTGTTTGTGTTTATGGTGATTCAACCTATCCATAGAACTCTCTCCCAGTGCCATGTTTCAAATGAATCCTCCTTTTCCTATTCTTCTTCTTCCCTGTGCATAGTAATTGGGAAGATTAGGGTGTAGACTGTAGATGATTTTAGCCTTGGTGTCCAAAGACACATTTTGCCCCTTGGTGATCTTTGCTAATTCTTCTATTATCAGGACCCCGGAATTGCCATCAGTAAGCGGGCGGATGGATCTAAGTATGCTACCTATGAGAGGGGAAATGAACAAAAAGTTTGGGTAAACGACTCAGATGGGACTACAACTATTATCGGAGAGGTAAATTGTAATAATTATTGAAGTTGTGTTGGTCAGATTTTCTATTGTGCAGTGACAAAGGTTTTGTGTGTGTACACATGTGTGTGTATTCACTTTCAAGTCTAGATTTGATATTTTAATTGTGTAGAGGTATTTTAGACAGAGTAAATATTCCAATCATCTCTAAAACTGAAGAGATGATTATAAGACTGATAATTTTTAGTGCTATACAAAATGAAAACTAACGATAAAAATAAGATAATGTATATTACAAAATTCTGATAACTATGTAAAATGCATATATAAATTGAATACTTACAGGTGTGTATTAAGTTTTATAGTTTATATTTAACCCTTACAATAAAATGAGATGGTTATGATTAGAATTCTTAATTTATAGGTGAAAACATGAATTTGAGAGAAGTGAAGTAACTTTTCTAATATCACAGAGCAATTAAGAGCAGAGTCAGGACACTGCCTAGCTTCAAAGTGCAAAATTTTAACAAGGATAAATATTCTTTTGGAGACAACTTCATAAGACATATCAAAACCCATAATATCTAGGTATATTGACTTGGTAATTCAACTTCCATAATGTAACCAAAAGAATAAAACAAGATCAATTGTGAAATTATATAAAAGCATATTTATTATCACATTATTTAAAATACCAAAGAGTATCTTAACCATCACTTTTTATCTCACTTATCAAAGTGAAAATTTCTGTTACAAGTCTTCTTTAATTAATTCTTCACTCCACCAGAAAGCAAAATTGAACTTCCTCTCTATAAAAGAAGGCATATATAAGTTGAGTACTTATATATTGTGTACTAAGTTTTATGGTTTACATTTAATCTTCACAATAAAATAATGAGGTAGCCATGATTAAACTTCATAATTTATAGGTGAAAAAATGAATTTGAGGGCGGTGAATTTTCTACTTACAAAGCCTATTAATAAGTCACATAATACATTTTGTTAAGACCTGTTCTGTTGGATATGCACAGATCACATAACCCATACAAATAGTTTACATATAAAACAATATTATCTATCCCAATTTATTTGAAATTTAATTCATCTACCCCAACATCTTTATTTTAAGTAATAAGTATAATAATTCAAAGAAACACCAATCATAAAAAGCAATATAATAAGTGTAGAGTTTAGTACCATGGACTTTGACATGAGAGTGCCTGGGTTTGAAGTTCTCTCCCACTTATTAGTGATATGACCATGAACAACTTATTTAACTTATCTGTTCACCACTTCTCTTGTCTATAAAATGGGTTTAATTATAGAACCTACTTCATCTGTAAAATGATGATTAAAATAGTACCTGTCCCCCAAAGTTCTAGGGAAGAATAAATGAGTTAATAGTAATAAAAATGCTTAAACCATTGCCCAGCACATAAGTGTCATATATGCATTTGTCAAATTGAAAATATATATATACAGTTTTTCCCTTGAAGTTTTTGGAAGCGGTTGCTTTTGGACTTAATAATATACTTTATTTTATCAGACAATGAATATATTATTTGATTTTTATTTTTTAACCTAACCTACTAGGATGCTAAGAATTAAATTAAGCTGCAGTCAAAATAACCTCATCCATCCCATTTACTTCTATTTTTCTCTTCATCAATGCTTCATGTTCTCACTCTTTCTTTTTTTAATTTACTTTCTGTTAAATGCATTTTAAAGTAGGCCTGAGATTATTGTAAATATATATTGGGCATGGGTTACAACATTATGACTAATAATTCTTGTTCTCAATTATTTTGAATTCTCATTTATTTATTTTAAAAATGTATGTATATATGTAAATGGTCTATTCTTCTAGGTATGGCCAGGATTATCAGTATACCCTGATTTCACTAATCCAAGCTGCATAGAGTGGTGGGCAAATGAATGCAGCACTTTCCATCAAGAAGTGAAATATGATGGACTTTGGATTGTAAGTAACTATTTTAAGCCAGTGATTTTGGACAAAGAACATAATTCTTCTTCTATATATTATTATCAAGTTGACAATATATATTTTATACTGTATGAACATAAAATTAAAAGGTCTTGTAATATTTTTTAGAATGTATAAGTATTATACCTGTTGTGCTCATGAGTTAGACAAGAATAAAAACTAAAAGCTGAAAAAAGAGATTTTGTTAATCTTTAGTAATACACTTTATAGAATACATTTCATTTTTATTACTAAGGTGTTGTATCTTTATGACCAATAACTTATTGCCAAAAAATCAGTTTACAAGATTTGAGAATAATCCAATATTAGTACAACTCCAAAAAATGTATTAAGTCTACAGTAGTCAGCAATTGCAGTAATATGAACCTATATAAGCCCTTACCCTTTAAAAAACATTTTTTAGTAAGTTATAGAATAGAACAAGTCAAAATTGGCTAGATTAAATGTTTTATCTCAATATAAACAACAATAGTAAACAAAATCCTAGATATCTGATTTTAATGTAATACTTATTACATTAAAACACAAATCTTTAAAAGTTTCCTTGCATGAAGTTTTCTATCTGTAGATATTGATAGCCTGCTGCAAGGTTTGTTGTATAGAATAATACTGTATGATAGTAAATGATTTAGTATTTTTGGTTGTTGAAATTATAGCTGCATTTGGGGACGAAACTATTTGGTGAGCCTAAAAAAATCTATATTTCAGGGAAAAAAAGTATAATAAATCTGAACATAGAAAAAACATCAAGGATTTTGTTCAAAGATATTGCAATAGTGCAGAATTTTGGAAGGAGAGATAAAACGATTCCTTGGGATAGCTATCTTTGGCTGTTTAGGTCCATAATATTTCTATTTCCTTAAAGTCTTTAATACTCATTCAGTCATTATTTTATTTATTTTTTATTTTTTTAAAATATATTTTATTGATTTTTTACAGAGAGGAAGGGGGAGAGATAGAGAGTTAGAAACATCGATGAGAGAGAAACATCGATCAGCCGCCTCCTGCACATCTCCTACTGGAGATGTGCCCGCAACCCAGGTACATGCCCTTGACCGGAATCGAACCCGGGACCCCTCAGTCCGCAGGCCGACGCTCTATCCACTGAGCCAAACCGGTTTTGGCATTCAGTCATTATTTTAGTTAATCATGTATTTATTAATTCAAACAATTTGTTAGATAACAAGTCTTTATCTTGCACCATGAATATATCAGGTGTTTTGTGGGTCATATAAAGATAGGAAAACTATGTTTTCTGCTGAAAACATGAAATTGAGTAAAAGTTAAACATAATCATGAGGATTTCCATGATAGTAATAGAATGAGATGGAGAGGCTTTAGTTATTAGACAAAAAATCTGTGAGATCATGATGATAATACCTAGCTGCTGGTAGAATTAACAACAACAATGCATCTGCTCTTGTGTTTTGTTTTCAATTATAGCACCAATTTCAATTGTATTATTTAATTTAAATGGAAAATTTTTTCATTCCCTCTTCTCACTTGCTTAGGAAACAATTTAGAGTTTACTAGAATGGAGTTAGAATATAAATGGCACTTTAAGAATAGTGAGAGAGAAGATGGCTGTACCATGGAAAGAGAGAATACTCCATTTCCTACAACCTTTCAAGACCGAAATACCTGATACAACTCCAAAGAAACAGGAAATGGGATGAGGAAGAGCATGTGAGAAAGGCAGCGTCTTTCTGAGGCTAATAGAGAAGCATTTTGACTAATGCTTAAAATATAACAACATAGCATAATAATTAAAATGATTTCAAACCTCACTAAATATCACTGAATTAATTATACTATGTATAAAGAGTGGCAAGTTCTTACTGGAATGATTGCCAAATCCTACTACTAAGTTGTTGTTTTTTTAATTTCTTAATTTTCTTCACATTATTTTTTTCTGTTAGAATGAATATACAGTAAAAATAACTGTCATTTAACTGACTTTAAGTCACATCTTAAAATAGTTTTGTAATTTGCTAGATATATAATTTAGATACCATCCTAATTTTTTAAACTATAAGTTTAAATATTGAAATCACTTTGAAAAATTATGTGAGCTAAATTGTCATAGAAAAAAATTGAACATAATAGTTCAAGAAATTTAATAAAATAACTCCAACATATATTTTAGAATAACTACCTAACTTTCCTTCTTTGTTGTTAAGAAAAATATTCGGAAAAAAGAAAACATTTACTTTTAAAAATCTGATTCACAATGATAAATGTATTCTTTTCAGTACCCTTAATTTTTCACATTAATTACATGCGGGTATGATATAGATGGGAGAAGGGAAGAGTAACAAAGCAAACATACTTCTGAGGAAAGCAAAATTAGACACTTGACTAAGCGAGATGCCTTTTTAAGAGTAGAGACAAGAGATGTGGGGAATAAGGCTCAAATATGTACAAGGCGGGGCAAAAATAGGTTTACAGTTGTTCATATGGAAAATAATGCAATAATTAATAAATAATAATATAATAAAATACTCTGTGTTTTGCATGCTCACAACTATAACCCTACTTTGTCTCAATCTGTATAGAAGTACTTCAATGCAATTAACAGAGAAGGAAAAAGAAATATGTATTTCTTTTTATTTATTTATGTGTTTAATTTTTATTGATTAAAGTATTACATATGTGTCCTTTTCCCTTCATCACTCCCCACCCACTCACACTCATGCCCTCACCCCCCTGGTGTCTGTGTCCATTGGTTAGGCTTATATGCATGCATACAAGTCTTTTGGCTGATCTCTCCCCTTTACCCCAACTCTCCCCTGCCTTCTCTCTGAGATTTGATGGTCTGATCGATGCTTCTCTGTCTCTGGATCTGTTTTTGTTCATCAGTTTATGTTGTCCATTATATTCCACAAATGAGTGAGATCATGCGATATTTATCATTCTCTGGCTTGTATTTCTTGAACGTGTATAGTGTGGTGTATGATTAAAATCTCTTATGTTTTTGTTTGTTTTGTTAATCCACACCCCAGGATATTCTTCCATTGATTTTTAGGGAGTAGAAGGGAGAGGGAGAGACACCGATATGAGAGAGACACATTAATTGGTTGCCTCCCATATGTGTCCTGACCAGGGCTGGGGACTGAGCCTGCAATCGGACCAGGGACCTTCAGTCCACAGGCCAATGCTCTAACCACTGATCAAAACTGGGTAGGGCTCTCTTATCTTTTTTTAGTCCAAAGACTTTACTTAACTGGTTATGGTAAAAACAAACAAACAAACCAAAACAAAACAAAAACCCTAGTAAGTAGCAAAATAAGTTTAGGGCCTAGGTTTCCATGGCAAGAGAATCAGTAAACACAATACCTCACAACCCTGTTTCCAAGATATGTTTAGGCCGCTGGTTCTCATAATGTGGTCTCCTAGCCCCAGGGTTCCCAGACACCCTTCCAGGGACTCAGAAAGGTCCTAACCCTTTTTATTAGGATACTAAAATGCTATTTGCCATTGTTTGCTTTTATTCTCTCATGGGAGAATAGAAGTTGTGGCCAAAGCATGTCCTGCCTGGTTGCTAGCAATGCACATCCTAAAAACTAGATAAATGCCAGCTGAAATGAACAAGCTATGCTGAATAAATAAATATGCTAAAAATGTGTACAATGATAGACTCACAGTGAAAAGAGTGATACAATTTTTTTAAAAAGGCAGTTTCTTAGTACTTGTAATTAATACTTTATATGTAAAATTAACACTAGGTAAATGAACTACATTTTGCTCATATACAATTCCTCAATCAAAGATACCTCTGCTATTTGTGATCTACATTCACACAAAAGCAAATGATATTATTTTTCTCAGTATAATGACTTGTTCAGACCCAAGGTAGAATCAAGCAGTGAGTATAGATAAGCAAATTTGTCTTTAGCTTGGAAGCTTATATTTATCTCCTAAAAGCAAAACAATGTGTTTGCCCTAGGTTTAAAAAAATTGCAAATAACTTAAGTTTATATGATTTATTATTACTTCAAGTCTGCTGTTCCCCAATTTATATCCATTTAGGACATGAATGAAGTTTCCAGCTTTGTTCAAGGTTCAACAAAAGGATGCAATGACAACAAATGGAATTATCCACCTTTTACTCCTGGTAAATTTCATTTGGTTATCTACTTAGCATTAACTGTCGACTGGTAAATTCTAGCATATATATTCCTAAATCGCAAAGTTTGGTAAAATTTTGAGACTCTGAAATCGATATTTTTGTTTTTGTTTTACTTTTGGCCAAAATATGTATGCCTAAATAAAAGAGAATGATTTTAAATTTTGATATAGCATGTTGATTTATTTTCATTTGCTGGTGATAAAGTAAGTAATAAAAAGAAACAAAATTTGTTTGAAATCATAATTGAAGTGACTGCTTTTTTTCATGAACACTTTATTATAAGTCTGTGCAGTTATCAGAATGTGCTTGATGAGAATAGTTACATCTCACATATTCTAAAAACTTTTTTTATCATTTAATTTGGATAAAATAAATAACCAAAGAGAAAAATGTGCTCTTAATGGAGTAAATTGCTACAAGGACTGAAGAAATGACAATAATTATTGCAACATCATATATGCCAGCAAATTAAAGTACAATAAAAAACCAAAAATTTGAATGGTTTGTAATTGTGTGACAAGTCTACATGTATAGAATTAGATCATATTTAAGTTAATTATTGTACTATAAAGCTTTCAAATGGATCTATAGATAGTTGATATACAATTTAAATGTATATATTTCTATACATATACGTTAAAGGTTATTTTTCCCTTGAATTTATTTACTATGTTGTAGTTAGGAGGCAGAGTGTTAGTGAAAGTGCAAATTTAATGTTTAATCAATAGGAGTAGAATGTGGAGACCTAGTTGGAAATTAAATTCTCATTTTTATTGTTTTTTTAAATGAATATGGCATTACATATCATTTAAGAATTATAAAGATTAAAATATACCTTAAGAGCAAAAATATCTTATTATAGAATTTAAAATAGCAAAGAATTTGTAGAAAATGTTCTTTATGTATTTTCTCCTAGATATTCTTGACAAACTCATGTATTCCAAAACAATTTGCATGGATGCTGTGCAGACCTGGGGGAAACAGTATGATGTTCACAGCCTCTATGGATACAGCATGTCTATAGCTACAGAGAAGTAAGTGCAATTCCATTCAGAAACTTCTTTCCTACTTATTGTCTAGAATATACTTGACACTTTACTAATAGAATTGGAAAATAGCACACATGTAAGAAAAATAATATTTTCATGATAGAGAAATTAATATATTAAGAGCATCAGTTCTTTTAGTATTATTCATGAATTTAGAACTTAGTTATCAAGAATAATATGGTGTGTGTATTTAACTGTGATTCTCTTTGATTTTAGAGTTAAAGTACCCTTCAAAATTTTGATTGAGTTTGCTTCTCTGAATATAATTGTGTTCTAAGCATAAACTTCACAATTGGCCTGGAAGGATGGCTCTTCTAGAACAAGTCTTTAACTATTTTTCAAAACCAGGATTTTCAATTAAAAAGTAATTTTCTATGCAGTATCTCCTAAAAAAGAATTTTCTAATGTAGAGTGTTACTTATGTATAAAAAAACAAAAACAAAACATGATACAAAACAAAGGAAGGGGACATCTTCTCTTTATTGCCTACTATTTTTCAAGCATTGTATAAAGACCTATAATGCAATAGTCAATAAAAGCTAGTCTCAACAAAGTTTTTTTTTGATACTCACCTGAGGATATTTTTCCCATTGAGTGTCAACCTATGAACCCAGAGGTCACTGCTTTGATTCCCAGCTAGGGCACATACCTTGGTTGTGTGCTCTATTCCCAGTAGGGGAGGAGTAGGAGACAGCTGGTCGGTATTTCTCTCTCATCGATGTTTCTGTTTCCCTCTCCCTCTCCCTTTCCCTCTCTCATATATATATATATATACACACATATATGTGGAAGAGAAACATCAATTGGTTGCCTCCCACAGGCACCCTGACTGAGGCTGAGGATCAAGCCTGCGACCCAGGTAGCTATGTACTCTTGACCAGGAGTCAAACCCACTACTCTTTGGTCTCTAGGCCAACACTCTAACCACTGAAAACACAGGCCAGGGCAATTTTTAATTTTTATATAATTAAATAACTACAATTTGTTTTTAATTCAAACTCATGTTTATTTGGTCCTAAATCATACCATGATATGAACTTTTTTCTACAATGTCTTCTCAGTGTTTGTTTCTTTACCTTTTAAACCCAGTAAAACATTACACATTACATTACATAAATGAGTAAATTGTAGAAAGAAAAACATTATAGTTCAGTATTTTAAAGGTAATAATATAGAAAAAGTAGCTGAGAATTCTATTATAATTTTACTAGGATAGTCTGGATAATTTTATATACTGAATTAAAGTTTTGTATCTTTTCCTGATTATTTCCTATTTATAAAAATAAAAATTTGCCATTAATACTCAGGTACCAACAGAGATGAGATAAATAATTCTAGTAGTTGTGAATAGTGAACTTCTAGAAACAAACAAAATAAAATACTTCTCAAATATGTACATTTTATCCCAACATTGTTTGCTGTTATTTGAAAATGCAAACATTAATTAAAATCATTGTAACACAAAAATATGTATTGAGTTAAAGTTCAGATTTATACATTTTATATTAAAAATTTTCAATGATTTTAAACTATATATTTCAAAAATAACTGTTGAGTGAATAAAAAAGCACATGTTTTTATTTAATTTGATAAAGGAAGTGATTCAAATCGGAATAATTTCTATAATATTTTTGTCTGTGTTTGAACAGAGTGCATTTAAATAGTATTGATAACTAAATATAAATTGGAATAAACATTGATAAAATAGTTGCAAATATTCTGGTGTGGCTCTAGGAACTGTATGTAATACATATATTTGAAATTGAGACCTCAGAACTTCAAATATCAGTATTATTTTTTAAAATCTTATTTATTTATGTATTTAAAATATATTTTATTGATTTCAGAGAGGAAGGGACAGAGAGAGATAGAAACATTCATGGTGAGAGAGAATCATGGATGACCTGCCTCCTCCACGCCTCTTACTGAGGATCGCGCCTGCAACCCCGGCCATGTCCTTTGAAGGGAATAGAACCTGGGACCCTCCAGTCCTCAGGCAACTCTCTATCCACTGAGCAAAACCAGCCAGGGCAAAAACCTTATTTAATAATTGGATTTTATTTGTAGAGCTGTGCAAAAAGTTTTTCCTAACAAGAGAAGCTTTATTCTGACTCGGTCAACTTTTGCTGGAACTGGAGTCCATGCTGCACATTGGTTAGGAGACAACACCGCTTCATGGGAGCAAATGGAATGGTCCATCACAGGCATGCTGGAGTTCGGTTTGTTTGGAATGCCAATGGTAAGCATTTTCACGCAATGCTATTCATCAAAGCTGTGAATTACACTTAATTTTGTAATATTATTTTGTAATATTATTATCTTAATGATTTTCACCACATTGATTAAAAGTATGTTACAGAAAATTAAACCTCTAGATTTAGGGAATTTATAAAAAAATAGGAATGTAGGTAATGTCTATAACATTCAGGAACATAGAATAAACAAAATTCAATCAAATAAAAATAAATTCATGAAACAAATATCAATCTAAAGTATATAAAGGTTTATATGATAATTGTAAAGCACCAGATAAGATAGTAGAGAAAAATCCAACTAAAAGAAAATGTCAGAAGGCTAAATATATTAAAATACTTGTTAGTTCAGGTTAAAAAGTAAAGCTTTTCTCTCTATTTTAGAAAGAGAAGGACAGAGATTTTTAAAAGAGTTTATTTTTTTCTTTTATATGCACTGAACAAAAAACCAAAGAACCTATCAAATAATAATAACAAAAAACACAAAAACACACAGAATCTTGATTTTGGATATTAAAAAACACATTATCAAATTATTTATGAGTCAAAAATAAGAGGAAGAAAAATGGATAGAGACACAAAAAATTGAATGCTAATAATTGTATTTATATCATAATGGTGAGACATTAGCTAAGTTGACATTTAGAATAAAAACATATAGTATTAAATGCTTAGACTCAAAACAAAAAAGGCTGAATAATAGATACTTCTCCAAAGTAGACATACAGAAGTCCAAGAAACATAAAAACATGCTCAAAGTCACTAATCACCTGAGAGATGCAAATCAAAACAACAAAGAGGTATCATCTCACACCTGTAAGAATGACTATCAAAAACACATCAACAAACGACAAGTGCTGGCAAGGATGTGGAGAAAAGGGAACCCTCCTGCACTGCTGATGGGAACACTGACTGGTGCAGCCACTGTGGAAAACAGTATGGAGTTTCTTCAAAAACTAAAAATGGAACTCCCATTTGATCCAGTGATCCCATTTCTAGGAATATATCCTAATAAATCAAAAACACCAATCAGAAAGAATATACTCACCCCTATGTTCATAGCAGCACAATTTACAATAGCTAAGATCTGGAAACAGCCCGAGTGCCGATCAGTAGATGAGTGGATAAAAAAGCTTTGGTACATTTACACCATGGAATACTACGCAGCTATAAAAAGGAAAGATCTCTTACCCTTTGAGACAGCATGGATGGACCTGGAGAGTATTATGCTAAGCAAAATATGCCAGTTAGATGAGTATCACATGATCTCACTCTTATGTGGAACCTAATGAACAAAATAAACTGATGATCAAAATAGATCCAGAGACATAGCTGCATGGTACAGACTGATGAATCTCAGAGGGAAGGCTGGGATTGGGGTTGGGAGGGGAGAGAGTAACCAGGAAACTTGTATGTATAGCCCATGGACACAGATAATAGTGTGGTGAAGGCCTGGGAGGTGGGGTGTGGGGTGAAGGGAGTCAATAGGAAAAAAAAGGGGACATCTGTAATACTTTCAACAATAAAGATAATTTTTTGGAAAAGGCTGAATATTGAGTAAAGTGCATAAATTAAGAAAATGAAAGAATAAAAACAGAATAAGCCTAAAGAAAGACATAGGTAATAAAAGTAAGAAAAAATGTTAGTGTCATAAATGTAAAGTCTCTAGAGAGAGAGAAAAAATAACAAGCCAAAGTACAAAGATAACTGAACATTTGAATAAAAAAGACCCATCTATGGAAAGTTTTGTTCAAAAGAAAAGAAAACATAACAAATGGTAGAATGTATTTTGAGATTAGTTATTTATTTTAGTAACCAATTAATAAATATTAACTGGGAGTAAATGTTAAAAGTGAATGCATAAAGAGACAATGAAGTAAATAAAATTTAAATTAAATATAGAAGTAAAAAGAGACAATGAAGAAAAAGAATAATGCAATTAGATGCAAGTATGTAACAAAAATGCCAAATATAGAAGCTTGGTTAAAGGAGAATATATGAAGACAGTGGAACAAAATGATTATAAGTCATGCAAATTAATCCATTGAGGCCAAAAGTGTGCTATTCTGGCATATTTGAGAATTTTTACATGACAAGTGATAGATATGTTTGTTGTCTAGATTGGAGCAGATATCTGTGGATTTGTGGTGGATACCACAGAAGAGCTCTGCAGAAGATGGATGCAACTTGGGGCATTCTATCCATTTTCCAGAAACCATAATGCTGATGGATATGTGGTAAATTCCTCTTGCTTTCCCTGTTTTGAAATAAAACATAATCCTACTGTTAGCAAAGTACTTAAATTGATAGCTATATGAAATATGGTATGAAAGCTTGCAGCATAATTCATGACCAAGAGTTAGAAGTCCTCTTCTCAAGGCCTATAAGTATTTTTATATAAAAATGGTCAAATAAAGAAATTATGAAACATAATGTAGTCACTACATAAATATTTTATTTAAACCTAAAGCATATATGAGTGTTTTAAATCATAAATGTTTAAATTAAAGCCAAATATTTTTCAGTTTGGGTTCTTGGATTCTAACAAGTTCCATGTAATTTTTCTCTCATAAAATGTATAATCTATAGTAATAAAAGCATAATATGCTAATTAGACCAGACATCCTTCCGGATGCCCTTCCAGGCGATCTTCTGGACAAAATCAGGGCTGCAAGGGAAGCCCAGGTCCTGGGTGACAGAGGGAAGCTGGTATCAGCAGCCAGGGGAAGGAAGGCCTACCCTTGCACGAATTTCGTGCACTGGGCCTCTAGTATAATATTAAGGATCTCCAGTTATTGTTTAATTAAAGAAACAACAACAACAAAAAATTAAAGTCACTTGCAAAGCAGTTTGAGTCCAGAGTCTTTCTATAATAAACAAAACTGGAATGACATATTGGGATAAATAAAACGAATGCTTTTAAAAACATGGATCTGAGCTGGTGGGAGGGTAAGTACAGGACATGCTGAGCTATTCTACCAACTCTGAGATTTCATGCTGTGAGCTCCCATGGACATATTTTTCAGAGGGAATGGGGAAATTAGGGTAAACCACTGAGTCACTTAAATGTGTGGTGGTTAAAAACGTATTTGCAGTTCACATACTGATTACATATAGGGCCTTAATTCTGTTTGAGAAGGTGTACAACAATTCAGAATTTAACCTGGAAGGAGGCATAATAGAACAGAAGTAAAAGGTATACATTAGGGAGAAGTCACTTTCTAGTCTATCGAAATAGTGCTTTCAAGAAATTTGTGTTTCTTGGGAGATAGTAGTGGAGGACAAAGGTAAGGGAGCAGGGGAAAGGGGAGAGAGCCTTCAGATCACAATTAGACCTGAACCTGGTACGATGAAGCCGAGACAGGGGGGTTGATAGGTTGAGCCATGTTGGGTTATAGGGTTCCTAATTTGAAAGCACTTCAGTCAGTCGCATGTCACATCCTCAAGGGAGAGGTGAGCATTAGAAGAATCATGTATCTCTCAGAAATGGGCTTGAATAGTATTCTCACCATTCTAATTGATGAGCTGGGAGCAGCCAAAGGAAAATTTGGTTTCAGGGTAAGAAACACGATGCCGAATCCAGGGAGGCAGTAGCTGGTTCCCTTAGTTAACTCTGTTACCCATAAAGCAGGAGATGTAAGCAGGTTTGAGCACATCATTGTACCTTGGCTGAGCCACAGCTGACCTAGTTTAGGCTCTGCGGAGAGGCTCTCCTCCAGGTTGCAAGTCTGCAAATGGCCAGGTAGTTCTGTTTCTTGAATCCCCGGGACATCAGACTTCCTAGGCTTAGTATTCGAAGGCGATGGTCAGGCTCCAGGCAGCAAGTCCTCAGGAAGCACATTTTAAACCCTCACTTGAATGCGCCACGTGGCCCAGAGCGTGTCACATAGCTGAGAATGAAGCCAAGCAGTGGGGAAGTGTGTACTCCCCCTTTAATGGTATGGGCCACCGTGTTACATAGCAAAGGTGTGGATACAAGGAAGCATGAAAATGTGAGCTAATAAGTCATTCTGCCACAAATAATATCAGAGGAAAAATTCCTTCTTAAAATGTATTTTTATCTTCCTTTTGTGTATTTAAATGAGAAAAATCTACTTTAAAATAAAGTTTAATTAAAAAATATCCAAATAGAAACTGGAAATGTTCATATAATTTGATGATGAAATAGGAGTAATTTCATCTTTTTATGAACAAGCTAAAATGTATACAATTTTCTTTTCAAAAATAGATTAAATGTTTCTATATTAATTTTTATTCATAGTTTAGCTTTCTTATTTCAGTTTCTCTTTTTCTCCCATAGCATCAAGACCCAGCGTTTTTTGGACAAAATTCTCTTTTGGTTAATTCATCAAGGCACTATTTGAATATTCGTTACACTTTATTACCTTTTCTTTATACTCTTTTTTATAAAGCCCATACGTTTGGAGAAACAGTAGCAAGGCCATTTCTTCATGAGTGAGTACAATGTTCAAGAACTTTTATCTTTAAAATTATACTTGCTCATATATTAATAAATTAATGGAGATAGATCGGGATGTCAAGAAGATTTCTACTCCTTATTTTTACATTCATATAAATGATTTGATGAACTGTAGAATGATAGTAGAACAGTGTTTTGGACAAGATTAATGGAGAAATGTGAGTCTTGAATATAATTTAGAAAATGTAGAGAAAGTACTAGGAAAATTATTTCAGTAAGCAAGATTAAATATAAAATTATTGAAAACTTATCATTTATATATTGTGAAAATCACCTAAATATAGAAAAAAATGTAACATAGTTGGGGGGGGGGGAGGGCGAGGAGGGAGACACAGCAACAACAATGAATTGTACTTATCTTTGTATATCTTCACCAAGGCAAGACCTTTCCTCAAGAAATGACTAAAGATCATTTCAAATCCCAGTCAAAATGGAAGTTAATAATAAAAAAATTAAAGGGAAAAATGTAGAAAATAAAGATTTCTGATACTTTATGAACCCATCTTATAGGAGAAAATGAATTAAACAGAATAGTTATTACAGATAAAAAAATCTTACAATATATGATAGATTTTTTTTTAATTCCAGATACACTAATTTCTTCCACCACTTTTCTTTCCTCTCTCCCTTCCTTTCTTCTCTCTCCAGCATCAGCATGTAAAAAATATAGATTCAAAATGACATATGAAGCAAGTAAAATTAAGCTAATAATCTTTCCCATGGAAAAACTGTAAAGTAAACCAAATAAGGAATTTGGATAAACTCATGTTTTATCATTATGTTATAAACATTGTCATTGTTCTTAGGTTTTATCAGGATACAAATAGCTGGATTGAGGACACTCAGTTCCTATGGGGCCCCTCATTACTTATTACCCCAGTCTTGAAGCAGGTAGGTTTTGAAATTAATAAATTTATTGCTTAAAGGGATATTTTATAACCAAATCTACACTAAACTACAAAATATCTTCATAATAAGTAATACTCAATAGAGTGTTTCAACCTAATAAATGTCAAATTAAATTCTAAAATGTGGAAGACATTTTGAAAAATTATAAAAATATTAACTAGATTTATGCTTTTAAAATACATAATATATAACTGGGAAGAAGAAAATTGCTTACTTTACTTCTGAAAAAGAAAGCTTTATTTATAGACTCAAAATCAGATCTTATTTATAATAATAAAAGTGTAATATGCTAATTAGACCAGACAGCCAAACGACCTTCCAGACATCCTTCAGGCTGCGAGGGCTGAGGCAGCTGCCATGGTTGTGAAGGTTGAGCCCCTTGCACAAATTTCGTGCATCAGGATTCTAGTACTAATGATAATGAATTCTCATTTAAGTAGACATAGATATTTAAATTTTACTAAGTTGTAAGTAAACTTACAAACTATATACATATTATTATGCTATATGCACATATAAAATTTATCTTGCTTTATTGTAGGGAGCGGAGATAGTGAGTGCATACATCCCTGATGCTACTTGGTATGATTATGAAACTGTAAGTAACCTTAATATCATAATAGACTCACAAGTATTATATTGTGGAACATCTTTACATGGAAACTTAAGTCCAAACATGCACCATATCTATTTGCAGTATTTCTGTTACTGTTATAGAAGATGAATAATTTCAAATTTAAATAATGTGTAAAATTTGTGCATTTCATTGTAAGTGAACAAGTATATGTTGCACATGATTAATATGAAGTTATATTTTTTATATAAAGAGTTACATTATTTTCAAATTGTGAAAATATAAGGTCTGCAGTAATTTTAGAAGAGTGGTGACATTTTAATACTGTTTCTATTTTGTATATTTATCTCATTGCCAGAAGAATGAGTATTGACCTAATCTTAAACATTTGTTTTATATACTACATTTAAACATTTGGGAGAGATTTTTATTTCAGCCCTAAAAAGGAAATAGCAGCATTCATACACACATTCTATTTATTTACTTAAACAAGACATTTTGAAAAGTGTTTCTTTTAAAAGGCATTATTTTGCATGTCATTTATATTTATTAGGTAGATCCTTACTTTTTATAGAAACACTGATTTTAAAAAATCATTTTTAGAAACATAGTTAAC